>NW_009719309.1:0-495 GCF_000703405.1 Apaloderma vittatum | reverse complement strand
GCCCCCCGAGGAACGGCCCCGAATTCCCAAAATTCCCCTCGGAAACCCCCAAAATTTTCCAGAATTGGCAAAATTTCCCCCAAAATCTCAAAATTTTCCCCAGAATTTTAAAGTTTTACCAGAATTTTTAACATTTCCCTCAAAATTGCCAGAATTGTCCCTAAACTGCCAAATTTTTACCCAAGTTTTCAAAATTTCCCTCAAAGTTTTCAGAATTTCCCCAAAATATCAAAACTTTAACAGAATTTCCAAAGTTTCCTCCAAAATGTCAAAAATTTTACCAGAATTTTAAAATACCACGAGAATTTTGAAAATCTGAGTTTTCAAAATTCTCAGAATTGTCAAAATTTTCCTCAAAATTTTCAAAATTCTCCCAAAATTGTCAAAATTTTCCTCAAAATTTTCAAAATTTTCCCAGAATTGTCAAAATTTCCCACAAAATCATGAAATTTTCTGCAAATTTTCAATATTTCCCTCAAAGTTTTCAATATTTCC
>NW_009719308.1:343-24052 GCF_000703405.1 Apaloderma vittatum | reverse complement strand
TTCTCTGCACAAGCACCTGCGAGGCCGAGCAGCCCCTTCACCGCCGCCCCGAGCGCGGGGGAGCCGAGTTCCGCGCCTGGAGCTGTTGCCAGAGGCTTTGGTTGGATCTATTTTATTTTTTTAGCGCCCGGGCTGGTGGCGCTGCTGGCAGAAGCCGTTCGGGCGCGTTTTTCCCTGCAGGTCTGTCTCTTCTCGGTGTTACCAAGCGCTTGGATTCTCCGAAGTAGCTCCTTGTGGAAGGGAGCGCGGAAATCCCGCTCGGGAGGCACCGCGCGTGGAGATGGGCACAGAGCAGATTATTTGCTCTTGGTGGATGGAGAGAGGTTTCCTCTCTTTTTCTTTCTTTTTTCCTTTCATTTTTTTTTAAGATAAAGAGGCAGAAGCCGGTGTGTGTTGCTAATGAAATTCCTGTTGTTGAATCGTTCTCCGGCGGTAGCTGTGGTACTTAACAAATACAAGGGAATGTTGTTCACACGCCTGTGTTCCCTTGTACTAATTTTGTGCAGCTTCATCCTATCGTTGTACTTGTCAAACCGCTCTGCGTGAAGACGTGCTTCTTTAGGTTGAGCTGGCTTTCATCCCGGATGCTTTCTGCTAGGTAACTTACTCCTGTTTCTTTGTGGAGGTAAATAAAAATTGCTCATTGTGTTTTATCATACTTTTTTTTTTTAAACCATATAACTAGTGGGAGCAGAAATCCAGAGAAAAACAGCCTCAGGGTCCGAGGGCCACAATGACTTAAAAATCTAGAGCTGGACTTGGTACTCAAGGCTTCTTGATTTTTATTTCAGCCTTTGCTGTGTATTTTGCTTGGGGTTTGGTTGCCTGTGTTGCTTTGACATTCCTCCCTCAGATTCTGTGGTGTGACTGGTAGCAGTATATATGGTATCTGGACTTTGGGGAAATCATTAAGGTGATTGTGCAAACACTGCTTTGAAGGCATAGAAATGCTTCCTAAATACTTAAATGATTTTTGGAACAATCTTCTAAATGAGCCTACGACGGTTTGGAGAGCTTCTTGACGTGGTTTTACTGTGAATATTTCAGTCGTGTTCCTTGGTGTTGTGCTATACCATTATCATGTAACTGTTGGCTTTCCTATGCAATCTTCTTTGTGGTGGACAAACACGAACAAACCAGTTCACTGAAGGAAATGTTTTATGGAATTCTTTTCTTAAACTTTCATTTAGCAATGCTGGAAGATACCGTTATGTGTAAGGGCTTCTTATTTGGACTATATTATGAGCTCCATGCAGAACATCCTCTAAGAAATCTATTGTCTCCAGATTTCTAAATGCGTATTGTTTTGAAGATGATTCTTGAGAATCCTCAATATCTGCTGCCTTTGCAGTATTTATTTTTATGGAAAAATGAAGGTGCAAAGAAGATACTCATGTGGTTAACATTTCCCTCTCTAAGTCCTAGCAGTGTTTTAATTTCTGTCTCTCTATAGTCGAGAGCAGAGAAGAGAGTGACAATGGCTAACAACACTTCAGGATTTTTTTCCATTCAACTTAGCTATGTGTATAATGAATTTCCTTTGTCTTTTCATCCTGCAGCCTTTGGGCTCAGTAGTCAGACTCTGAAAGCATCTCTGAACTGTGATAAACTTCTGTTTCTAGAGTCTACAGCATAAAGCCTTCCAGGGAGTGTTAGAGCCCCAGAGATGAAGGGACTGAGTAGACCTCGTAGGCTGTGTCCTAATTCCTGGGGAAGAAAATGAAATCTGCGTCGATGTGGTAGGGGGACATGAGGGTAAAGCCTAAAAAGAGTGTGAGGGGAAGTTCAGCTTTCCAGTCGCATGAACTCGGGCACTCTTGCCCTCCCCTCTATCTCCCTCCTGCTTTCCAGCACAGGTGGGAGGGCACCGTGTGCTGAGAAGGACGCCTGGCAAGTCCGATGGCCAGTTGACACGGAGCTGAGCGTGACCTTTCCTCCCAGCAAAGTTCCCCAGAAGCGTTGGGGTCGAACACCAGGATGAGCGCTTGGGCAGACGTAGGATCAACTTATACTCCACAAAAACCTAAGCGGTACCAGGGTACTTGCTCTTCCTGGACAGAGATCCAATTATCAGAATCTGAGCCAGAAGTTCAAGAGATGGAAGCAGAGGGCAAGCTAATCACTGGAAAATACTTTATATATATGTGGTGGGGGTTTTTTATTTTGGGGGGATTTTTTTGTTTGTTTGTGTTCTTGAGATGGATAATCCCAGTGTTGCTGTCTTGTCAACTTAGCCTTGGGAAAAGCTGCCTGGTTAACATGAGAAGGAAGGTGGTCATCGCTGTTTCCAGCCTCCAAAGGGAAAGCCTGAGCTCTAGAGCTTACGAGGATTGCTTGTTGCTGGGTGGTAATGGATTGTCTTTATTCCTCTGGCAGGGAATGCTTTCAACAACAACAAACCCCAGACTGTTCTAACATGAAGTACAAATGAATGACTCGCCTCTTGACTGAGCTAAAAATCTTCAACGTTTTTTGGATGAACTTGACCAAAAAGGTCTTGACCTGCTGCATGTCGCAGGGGGGAAGGAGGGAGAGGGAATTAGTGTGTGCAGAAGGAGGAAACAAAGCCGTCATTTTTGCTAACATCATCTTGTGGCTGACTCACAGGCCTGACTTTTCCGGGAGGAAAAATTCAGTTGCAGTCGCTTCTGCTCAGCTGTGCTTTTCTTGTACAGAAACTTGTAGATCCTAACTCTGTCTTTTTTTTGAGTTACACTTATTTTTTTCTAGGAATTTGGCTTAGTCTCTTGTTTGAAAAACTATTGCTGCTAAAGGCTTCCTCTGCCATTGTAGTCATCTTCAGCTTTCTCAGCTGAGGACTGTGTTGTGCGTGTGAGGGGAGCGCATTTAATCTGAGGGCGTGTTAGGCATTGTTTAGGTTTTTGGGGGGGTATTTTTATTAAGAGTTGCCTGTGCCTTTAGGCAGAGCAGTGCTTTGCTCTTGGTCGGGTTGCGGCAGGTAAAAACACCACCAAGAGCTTTAAAAAATTAAAGCTCTACTCAAATCCCGACAAGGGATAGCCGACTGCCTTGCTGTGATTTTTTTTTTTTAAATGCTGTCAGTGTAGTTACTGTTGCAGCAGAAAACATTAATGACCCGTCATAATCCTGCAGACGGACAGATGCGATGCAGAGCGCTTACTCTTGTAGAGGAGGGGAAAAGGTGGAGTTTGTTTGGGAGTTGCTAGAAGGGCAGTAACTGCTCTGTGTCATCCTTGTCCCAAAGAGCCTTGTGTGGAACGTCAAGCACAGAAGGGAGTTTGCTGGCTTCTGAAATAATGGGTTTGCTGAGAGGTCCTGGTTTCTGACTGCTCCTCTGTTGGTTTCCTGACTTCCAAAGCCGGGGTGGTGCTACAGTTCATGGCGGGTGCACGCTGCAGGTATTTTCTCCAGGAAAAAAAGAACAAGCAGTATAGAAGGTTGTGGGGGAGCTTAATGCTACTTAATGGTCTTGCAGCCTGTGGCATCTTTGGATTTACAAAAAAAAGTTACTGCGTCAAATGGAAATATTTGTGGTGGATTGGTGTGGAGTTTTCTGTCACATGCATGGGTTTTTTTGGTTTTGTAGGGGAGGGATCAATACTTAGAGCAATTTCAGAAAAGCTCCTCACAGACTGCAACGCTTACTTGCGTTCACAGCTGGAATTGTGCTGAGAATGAGTCAGGCGGCTGCTTTACCCAACCTGTGAATTGGGGATTTCGGCCTTCAGTCAACAGGCTTTTCTCTGATACTGCTTGTTCTTCGGCTTGGTGCTGAGAGCTGGTGCTGCTTTTCGTTTTGCTTTGTTCTTAAAGTGATATTCCAACATAAATGATCCGAGTAAAGCAACTGATGCGCTGGGTCTTCTTGTGTTTTTTTTCTCTAGTGATCAGCTACGTAACTGTTGCATTTGGGGAATGTTCTTCAAGGAGTAGTTTTTTTGTTTGGGAGATTTTTTGTGGCATTTTTCCATTAGGAAATGAGTTTTATGGAATTTACTCAGACCGAGTAACGTTAGGGATTGTACGAAGTGTAAATATTTGTAGGTCTTGTGTACTCTGAGGCAAAATACTGGTTTTGTTGTGTTAACTCTTCTGGTGAATGAGTACTAACTTTTAACTAAATTTTCACTGTGTCTAAAGCGTTTGAAGAGAGTCTACATACTACTGGCTAGTTTTAAGCAGAACAGTTTCCCCTTCCTTGATTAAAAGTTAGGTTTGCATGCTCTGTCTGTTCAGGAGAGAGGCTTTCTGGGGTTTTTTGGTGCTATGGAAGTATCAACTGTGTGGTTGGTTGTTTTTCTTTCTTTTTGAGCACTGTCCAGCTGACCTCCACTTCACTTTCTGGGACTTTGTTTCTTTTAATGTCCGGATATTTAAGGTACAGTTAAAGCCAGCTCTTCAGCAAGCTGAGGCATGTAAGTAGAATGAAACTTGTTCCAGAGGATGAATTGATTACGAGAGTGGTGTTCTGGCAGGAGAGTGTGGGAGAGCTCCTTGGCCATTGTGTATAACAAGAAGTGAATTAAGAGTCAGTTTTCCACCTACCTTATCTGAAAACCCAAAGCTGCTGAGCCACAGAGTACAGGTAGAACAACGGTCTCTATTTTAACTGTTGTGAACGGAAAAAAATGAAGATACAGTGTACAGGCTGGCATGAGCAGATCGAGACATCTGGCCAGCAGAGCAGCAATTTATCTAAGCCAGTGTTGGAGTATCTGCTTCATTCTGGCAATGCTTTATTACATGACTTAAAATGATGCAAGGCTTTAAGTATTTTTTTTCTTCCCGCCCCGGTGTGCTGATTGAGAACAGGATCTGTTTTTCTTTCTTCTTATTTTTTGCAATTTTTCAGTACTTTGGCTAACATTTCTCTGAAGTTATAATACTGTATAAGATGAGGAGTTGGTGGGGGTTTTGTGTCTTAATGGAATAATAAATTAAAATCGTGTTTGGTTTAGGCGGGTTTTATGGGGGAGAAATATCTCTAAGGGCCATATTTTAGGTGAAAAAAAAAAAGGAAGTTAGGATGAAATCATTAGTTTTCTGTTGTATAACCTGTTTTGTATTATTTAGATACTGGGATTCATAAAAATTTTCAAGTCAGCACAGGTTGAATTTTTTCTTTTAAATCAAGACCGATCTTAGTTTTGATCTTAGTCAACTTTAATCAGTCAACAACTGGATTGTGTTTGTGTTTTTTAATTACTATATGCTTCTTTAATCAAGGCTTCCTTTGAAATAAAAATTGAAGTTTCCCTAGCTTGCTGTAAACTATTTTTCTTCATTGCATTTTCTTCATAGGTTTTGTATTGCTTCTACGGTTTAACAAAAAAGCTTTTTATTGTGACATGATCATGTTTGAATTTATTGGTCTTGACGCAACACCAGGAGCTGTTGGTTTCATTGAATGCTGTCAGGGTTTTTCTGTTGTTGATTTATCATAGTAGTTCTAAATTTTTTATTTTTTTCCCCCCTCGCCAGACCTTAATTTACTTTGGATTAGGATTCCCATGGCACGTGAACTAGAAGATAATTTCAAATAGACGACGTCCGTATTTTGAACTGGCAGCCTTTCCCAAAATGGTTGGAAAACTCAAACAGAACTTGCTATTGGCGTGTCTGGTGATCAGTTCGGTGACTGTGTTTTATCTGGGCCAACACGCGATGGAGTGTCACCATCGAATCGAAGAACGCAGCCAGCCCGTGAGGATGGAAGGCGTGAGAAGCACAGTAAGAACTGCTGCCAGTGTAAATGCAAACAAAACCTTTGCTTACAACAAAGACATGCCTTTAATATTTATTGGAGGAGTTCCTCGAAGTGGCACTACCCTAATGCGTGCCATGCTTGACGCCCACCCAGATATTCGTTGTGGAGAAGAAACGAGAGTGATCCCGCGGATTCTGGCGGTGAAGCAGATGTGGGCTCGCTCAAGCAAAGAGAAGATCCGACTGGACGAAGCTGGAGTCACAGATGAGGTTCTGGACTCAGCCATGCAAGCATTTTTATTGGAAATCATTGTGAAACATGGGGAGCCTGCTCCATATTTGTGTAACAAAGATCCTTTTGCCTTAAAATCTTTAACTTACCTTGCTAGAATTTTCCCCAATGCCAAATTTCTTCTAATGGTACGGGATGGCCGTGCCTCTGTGCATTCCATGATATCTAGAAAAGTCACAATAGCTGGATTTGACCTCAACAGCTACAGGGACTGCTTGACCAAGTGGAATCGTGCTATAGAAACGATGTACAACCAGTGTATGGAGGTTGGTTTTGAAAGGTGTATGCTGGTACATTACGAGCAACTCATATTGCATCCTGAAAGATGGATGAGAACTCTCTTAAAGTTTCTTCGCATCCCGTGGAACCAGGCAGTGCTGCACCATGAAGAAATGATTGGAAAAGCAGGGGGTGTTTCTCTTTCAAAGTGAGTATGAACGTTTCTCCTTTACCTTGTGTTGTTGTAAGAGGTTAACCAGTACATTTTGTAGAAAAAAAAGACCAGTCACAACTTGGTTTCAGTTGTTAAGTAGCTAAAGATGTCTTGGGACGCTGATTTATGAGGCATATTATCTGGGAAATGGTCACTATTTGTTAAATTGTTAACTAACAAATTGTAATCTCGGGCTGCTCCCACTAAACAATTGTTCCGCTAACATGTGTATGGGGCATGTGAATGAACTTTAATTAATGATCATTTTTTCTTGAATTTGGATATCTAGTATCAGCCTTACTTCCAATAGAGCTTTGTTTTTCTCTCTGCCCTGAAATAAAGCTGGACTGTTTTATCTAGGCTAGTGTTACTCATCCTAGGAAGATCACCCACTTGATTTCAAAAACTTAAGTATCGTTGTCAATGCAAGAATGGCCTTCAGGTTATATTTGCCAAGAACATACTTTTCCAGGAAACTTGAGAAACTGTTCCAACAAAATAGAAAGCAGAATTGGCATGCGTTTCTGTTGGCATGTGCTCCTAAAAAGACAGGCATTTTGAATAAAATTAACCTTCATGTAAGCAAATCCCTCAGTATCCTGTTGTGCCATCTGTGCACCTGATTTAGCTGCTTTGAGAAACCAAAATCCAGCTCTGCTTAGAAAACCTAGACAGGTATGGGGAGGGGGGAAAAATTGCTTCTCCAAACTGCTTTGATTTCTTTGCCGCTATTTGCAGCTGAACAACCAAAATGCAGAAGCTGGTTTGTCTTTATATTGAGGGGGAAAGGGGTGTGTGTTTGAACTGCTCTGCCTATTTTTGCAATGGCAGATACATCTACCAGGTTGTCTTGTTTAAGCTTCTAATATATTGATTAAAAAGCCCTGTTCCAGCAGCAAGGCACTCCCAGTCAAATTCCTTTGCTTCTGTTTCTTCAATATTCAGCACTGGCCGAGTGCACAGCAAGCAGCCTGGGCTGGGTAGAGACATGGCAAACTGGACAGAGGGATTCCATTTTTTTAAAAAACCTACAGTTCTGATAAATTAAAAATGGGGAGATTTTGTTTATTTGATGCCTAGGGAAGTGACTGCGTGGGTTTTCTGATATGTTGTAGCGGTGTACGATTGGAAGCAAATCACAGAATTTATTAGGCAGCGGCTACCAAAACATTAAAATTCAGGTAATGATTACGCATTCTCTATCTGGAGGTTTCACATCACTGTTCCTGCTGTTTTTACAACCACCACCACTATGTTCACAGAGTTATCAAGACGACATCGCAGCCCTTTTTTTCTATGGTACTGTTCGTTAGCGCTGTTGTTCGTTAGCAGCTTGAAGCCTTCTGATAACGTTAACCTGAAGCAGTGTCCAGTTGTACATCTCCACAAGCTGGATCTGCACCTCTCGAGTTACCTGTATCGTGTTCCTTTCAGTGGCAACTGAGGAGGAAGTAAACTTGCTTCTGCTGACGAAAATAGGCAGTTGCCAAGTTCTGTTAAGTGCCCTGTAGAAATAGCTGTGCATAATGCCCTTTCTGGTAAAATATTACAGCTTTCAGATCAGCATTTTTAAAAATTAATGGACCTCTATAGTCTAAAATTCATGCAGTTCATACAGTTTGTACAGTTTCAAGTAATATTTCTTGCTAAATCTGGTGCGATGGGATGTGAGGAATTGAGAATACTTGTTCATGTCTCTAAAAGTTAAGAAAATGGATTGTTGAAGGTAAAATGGGTTTCATCTTTATTTTTTTAATCAAACTTTCAAATTTAAGATGAAGGAGTATGAAAGTGTTCTTGTGACCCTCAGTTCAGTCTATTAATGGAATTCTTTATGCTTTTATTATCTCTCACGAGATGATATGGGGAAGTAATCATTTATTTCAGAAAGCTCTGGCAGGAGCAGAGAAAGAATGGGCTATGAAGCGTTAGGTCTGTGGTATTTTTTTCATCTAATCAAATACCCTTGAATTAGGTGCTGAGATTTGTTTTTCACTTGCAAGAGACTTCGTATTTTGATTATTTCAATGACTCAGTCTTCTGGGGGCTGCAGAAAAACAACAACAGTGAATGCAAAATTGTCTTAGATGTCTGCTTTGTGTATTTATGTGATGCTAATTGAAATTGTGCGGGAGGGGGACGGGGCAGGGACGACATGGGGTGGACACGACCTTGAGATTCCCCAGTGGGATTTCCTTGAGGCAGTTAAAACCTCCTTCTTTTGGCATCCCCAGCCCCTCGCTGCCCTCTTGTGTGCAGCAGAGCTCTGTGGTCGGGAAAAGCTGCCTGTCCAGAGGGTCCTGACTCAGAACAGGGGGTAAATGCCCAGAAAAATTATTCGGAGAAGATGCTTGCTGGGTAGTTTGCTGAGAACTTGACAGTATGCCCTGGGTTATCAGATTTTGACGGCAGAGCAAAATACATCTTGTGTTCGACTCGGTTCCCCTCTCGAGTTGTGTTTGGTGTGTTCTCAGCTGTAGCAAAATTCTTTACAGCCTTGGGCGTGTGTGGCTGTGATGTTCTGGGTTAGGTTTTAACCAACGTTGTTCTCTTATGACTTAAAATTTCCCCTTGGGCTTACTGTGCTCTTCACAGTGTGAATATTGTCGTCTTTCAGCTGAAACAACGGTCAAGCAGCAACGCTCCGTGTCTCGATGAGTAGCTCTTCTCCCACCTGACTTTCCAAAGGCTGGTGCTGAAGATCGCTTCAGAGATAATCTAAGGAAATTCCAAATGCTGCTGTCTGCTGCAACTCTCTCTTCTCACTGAGCTTTAATTTACCACATGCCTGGTACCAAGTGCTTCAGGCTGTTTCATAACAGTATATTAAAATCAGAGCATTCAAATTATATTACAGCTTTTACTGGCAGGAGGAGGAGAAGATCACAAGTACCAAGTAATCTGTAATGAAATGTAATGTGCATTTAAAACTACTGACACATAGGCCCAGCTTCTGTTGCATAGTAGAGAGAATATGAAGAGCAGATAGAATTATTTCTCCATTTGTCTGCAAGATATTAGGTAGGGCAGAAAACCTCTAAAGTCAAAGAACAAACTACTGCTATAATCTGCAAAGGCTGTGATAATGTCTAAAGACTTAAGTCGGTGTGTAGAGGACCCTGTCTCAATCATTTTCCACTCAAGATTTACGGATCTTTCAGACAGGCTCAGCACTTCAGAGGCATGATGCCTGCTAGGGTCAGGTCCAGTGTAAGATGCCTGGATGTGTTTTTAACTGTTGGAGGGATTTTGAAAAGAAATCTGACCAGAGTTTATTGTCTTGAAGTATTTAAAAACACTTCGAGGAAGAGATTGTGGGATGGCTAACAGATATTTATAATGATGTTATTACCCAGTAACAGAAAGCAGATGTTTAAGAATATATATTTGACTCATCTGAAAACAAAATTAACTGTGTCAAATTAAATCTGCCTCAGATGAATGAGGCTCTAGGTCAGTGTAAGGGGCTTTATTTTCAGTTTTATGCAGAGTTGAATTGTACATGCAGGGTGTTCCTCTTCCAGAGATGAGCTAGCCACCCAACGGCTTGTAGAATTCTTCAGGCAGCGAACTGATTCCATTTTTCTCTTATTCCAGGCTCAGAAACTCTTATGCAATAGTCTGTTAATAGCAATAGTAGGTACTAGACAGTCTGTATTTAAGATTCTGACTTTGCTCCCCTGGCTGCTTCGTTTGAGGAAGCTGTTGGCTGCCTTACTAAGCAAATGCCAGGCAAAAGAGTAATTCCTGTTTTTTCTGTTGCTCATGCAGCCCTAGCCTCACTGTTGTCCCAATTCACTGGAGTCTTTTTGCCTCTTATTTTGTTTTTTTTATCCAGCTGCAGGGAGAAACACTGCAAGAGTTTTAAGGATGTGCACCGCAGCATTTTGTAGTAGCAGGAAACCTTCTGTGGTTTGAAGTAATTGCCAACGTGGCTGTTCAAGGAATGTATTATGGCTGGACTACATGCTATAACTAGTATTGTTAATATAGCTCTGGCATTGCCTCCTAACTGAAAACAGCTGTGGTGACCACTGATGCAAAGAAACGTCAACCCTTTTATAGCGATTTTTATTAGGCTTATTATGAAAATAGCTGTCTAGGCAAAATTGCTCCAGAATATACTATTTTTAATACATACCTTTCATTTGATTCTAGTACAGATGTAGGAGTGTTTGGGGTTAGTCCTGTGTTCCATGCTACCAGCTGCTTTCAAAGCTGACTGTGCCTGTGGTTTTGCAGTGGAGCCTGGAAGCGCTTGCCAGGCGATGTTTGCCATCTGCGTCCGGGAACACGTTTGCCAAGACTTGCTGTGTTTCCTTGGTTTGCTCTGTTGGGTGTTCGGGTGCTTCTTTCCTCCTGTCCCCAGTCCGTCTTCCCCTGTACTCCTCACATGTTCTTTGGTCTGAAGAATCTTTCCTATGGATTGTGGTTTACTTTTCTTTCCATGTTAACCGAAAGGCCAGAAAAGAACTGTAAATAGATTTTTCAAACATCTAGTGATAGATTTTTTCATGAGGGTCCAGCCAGCACGGTTCTACATCCTCCTGACCAGTGTAGTGCTTTGCCACTAAGAACTTTGAAAACTCGACTCTTGACGGCAGTTGTCTTGCTAATTTGATGTGAAGGCAGATGCTAATTTTCTAGTTGGAAGGATCAAAAAGGCAATGCCCAGGCTTCTTAGTTTGCTATACAAACTTGGGAGCTCAGGCCAACAGCCTTCAGGAAAGCTCAAATTTGGTTTGATTCTGGTCCCAGAATCTCATTCCGAGTTCTTGCCTTTGAGCTTCCTGCAAATGGTTGAAAAAAGAGAGAAAGACTGAAAATCTGGGGGCTGTCTTACATTTTTTTTCTCAGATGCTCACTCGTCAGCTTCCTTTAAACACTTTTGCAGCGATCTGTGAAGGCTCTGCTCGCCAAGAGAGTTTCCCCATGGGTGACCATTTCCCAATCTGCTTTGTTCTTTTTGGGTTAAGTTACTGAGCTTCCAGCATTGTGTGACTGACTTCCTTCCTCTGTCCTGGAAGAATTTTAGCTATGATGACAAAACAAAGAGTAACAAGGTGAAGACCGGTGTAAGATTAATGATGGGCAGATGTGCAGGCTGAGTTTGTAGTTTCAGGCTTTCATTGCAGAGCCCAGCGTGCAGGTGGATGGGATGGCTCCTGCTGCTGATTTCATGTTTGTCTGCTGTGCAACCGTTTTTCAGCCTTTTCTTGGGCTCATGAGGTTAATTAGATAACTGCAATCACACTTGTTCCTTGTATAAGTTGACTGATGTCAGTCTTAAGAGCAATGTGAGTTTGATCCAGACTTCTGGACTCAGAAGCTATCAGGAGTATTTCAGGAAATTTCCATTTATTTTTCTCAGAAGATGTTTTCTCATATTCTGCCTGCCGTATAACTGAAGAACTAGCTGCTTGAGAATTTGAGTCTCGGTGTTCTCATTCTTTACCTTGTGTACACGAAGTGCTGGCGTTATACTTTGTACTGTTGCTTTGGTGTATTACAACTTTGTATTCTTTATGATGTAAATAAGGCCTGGGAGGGGTGACAGCTGCAAGTGGATGTGACAGCTGTATGTTCAGCATCGGGTTTGAGGCAGGTGTAGCCAGCCAGCAGGAGCTGCTGAGGGTGTGTGCTGTTTCTGAGTCCAGAAAAAAAGTTTTCAACTGCTTGCAGTAAAAACTCAGAAAGTTTTAAATTGCTCAGCTTGTTGGAGTCCTGCTGGCCTATTTCAGAAATAAGCACATTAAAGAAGTTCTATGTCTTCTAATCTAAAAGAAGCAAGGAATGGGGAAAAACAAAGCGATGCCAGATTTCTTCCCTTCTTTCACACAACAAAACTAGGGTGCAAAAATGAAAATTACCTTAGGACTGTTGATTAAATGAGCAACAAATCAACTGTTTTCTGAATACAGTACGCCAGACACTGCTATGATTATGCACTTGCCGTGAAGAATTCTGTAATGACCAATCAGTAAGATGAATGGTCGTGAAAGATATGATTGTGGTCTAAAGCTCTCTGTCATTTCCGTAGGTGTCTTTTAATTAAAAAAAAAAAAAAGAATTTAGTCACAGTATGGGGTGGAGTAAATGGTACATGGATTTTAATTTAGAATGCAACTTTCAAGAGCATTTAAAACAACGAAAGAGAAAATGTGGGAATATGCTAGTGGCAAACCAGCTTTCTATGTAGGTGTGTGCATGCTTTTCACTTAAGAGGTCTTTGGCTTTCACTGCTGTCTTTATGTAAAGAACTTGCTTCAGTACATTCTGAGTGAAAGCCTAAACCAGAAAGTGTGTGTGAATGTTGTGTTAGTTCTTCCCATTTTAGCCTCCTGAAGCAGTAAAACCTCACTTCCCATCAGCTCTGTAGAAACATGAAATTCTGAGAGGGATAGAAGAGGAAGGGGGGAGAAAAACAAATGGAACGAGCTAAAAGTGGTAATTTGTGTGAAGAAGCAAGTAGTGGTTGGAATGGTAAATGCAACGTTTCTTTCCCCCTCTGCAGGGTTGAAAGATCTACTGACCAAGTAATCAAGCCAGTCAACGTGGAAGCACTGTCGAAGTGGGTTGGGAAGATACCTGCTGACGTTCTCCAAGATATGCCCGTGATTGCACCCATGCTAGCAAAACTGGGCTATGACCCGTATGCCAACCCACCAAATTACGGAAAGCCAGATCAAAAAGTTGTGGAAAACACAAGGAGGGTAAGGTGGTTTTGTGTGTTTAATTATTGACCAGATGGATGTGAGCTATAGAGAAGAGTCTTGGGTTTTGTTTGTTTGTAACACCTTTTGGTACTTAACCATATGTTTTCCTTGCTGTGGGGGGAAGAAGGAATTCTTTGGGACCCTGAACACCGAAAGCTCCTTGCTGCACATCTTCAGTTTGGCTCATCCCCTTTCCTCCAACCCCAGGCTTGAGCTGTGTTCTTTGGTTTCTGTAGCTGAACCTCTTGAGAATTGCCAAGATATTTGGGGAACTAGTTAGTAGGGGAAAAAGCTGGCTTTCTCACCTGGCCATCAGACTTGATTGATGAGCTCAGCTTTTTATACAGGAGGGTTGGCAGAAGCTCTGCCACAAAATTACACCCCAAGTACTTGGTCAGATTAGGAAGAGTTATCCATGGAAAATGGCCCAAGATGATCAAAATGTCAGATTTTCCAATTCTTTGCTGGCCTTTGTAGAACAAATAAGATGGAGGAGGGTCTGGTGCTGATTAACCTAAACTTAAGGATTTTAGTCTGAATTTAATGTTGTTGGAATTAGAGTGGTTAGGCTATACAGCTGTTTATCCCTGGAGGTATCCATTGAAAAGCTCATTACCATTGTTTGAAATAAGGATAACGAACTCTACTTCTCTTCTTTTGAGAACATACACTTTATTAAAAGAAGGTGACTTCTGCTGCAGCAATCGTTGGAAAAATTGAATTAAGCAATTTAACAGGACTGTCTTCCGTTAGCTTTCTGATATTAAAAAAAAACCCACCTGGTTGGTGGTTGATGGGCTAGATACTAATAAAAATTATTTTTGGTAAAATGTCTAAACATTTTTTCATTATTTCTTTTCAGAAGCTCTGCCTGGGAAGGTTTCATTAAACAGTTGATCAATGTATTAAAGGGTTACATGTTTACTATTTTAATAGTTGGTAGCTCAGCCTGGAAAAGTTAACCACCTTTTCTGGTAGGGGCAGTGATTACCATTTTCTAGATTTGCTGATACTTACTGTTTCAAAAGGCTTCCAATAAGATATTTCAAAACACTTTAAGGTGTTTGGGAAAAGTGGGCCAGGGAAGGACAAGGAGAAGGAACTGTGATGTCTTTTGCCTGTCAGCATCGCTTCCATGAACCTACACTAATTTATTTCTTACTGCTGCAGCTTGGAGAAGAGGGCATTTATTTAAATAAATAATTTTATCAATCTAGATTTTTTCAGCATTTAGGAACCGGCACTTGGCAAGTTAAGTGTTATCACATACTCTTAGCTAGTGGAATTTGCAGCTTGCTGTAGCACTATTTCTGTTCATGTTCTCTTTAAATGTCTTCACCTGGGATAATCTTTCACAGGGTTTTGTACTGAGTGTGCTGTTGGAGACAAAGCTGTCCAGATAAAATCTTTCCAAAGTTACTTTACAGTATGTTATAAGAAAATATATATAAATCTGTCATTGTAAACGTTTATTGCTTCACTTTGTGTTTAGAAGCTGTTCTGCTGTATTTGTACTTGTGGTCACTTTAAACTGACCATAGAACTTGAATTTTATTCATTGAGAACAGAGAATGGTTAGACTTCTAAAGCTGAACTGTATTGTGCTAGTATTGTGCTAGTATTGTGCTAGTATTGTGCTAGTATTGTGTTAGTAACCCCTCAGAGGGAGTAACTTGAAATAATACCGAATCACCTGGCACTTGCTACTCCGATACCATCGCAGTTTCTTAGTCCATTTAAAAGGGTGTGAGGCAGCAGGTCAGGTGAAGGAAGTTGCAAACAGCAGTAGTAAGGAGGAAGGACTGATTTGCTCTTAGTTTGTTGGGTTTTTTTGAGGGGAGTTTTTGAGTTTTGTGGGAGTTGTGTAATGCTGGCTTAAATCGATTGTGGAAGTTGCAACAACAGAGTGGAAGCTCAACACCACCAAAATTACTGGCAGGGGAGATTCTGGCTCCACCTAAAGATGGAACAACACTGTGTCATCTAGTTCATTGCTATCAGCTACAGTAAAAAAACCAAACAAATCAGTTCTTGTTGTCATGGGGACTTCTTGTTTTGCACAATAAAAAAGCATTTTTATACTGTTCATACAAAATCATAAAGATAATGAGGTGAAAATACGAAAATTGGGCAAGAAGCAAAATATACTTGTAGCTAGAAAGCCTCTGGAATGCAGGCAGGTCAACGTTTTAGGAACAGAAGTTGCAAACTTTAAATGGCATGATTTCTTCATTCCAAAATGTGCTTAAATGCCGCTTGTAGAACTGCGTTTATACTACACTGCACTAACTGCCCTGAGCAAAATCTAGCACCTCCAGGAAAAGACTGGAAATTACACTTAACAGTGAAAACCCTGTTCAACAGTTTCAAAGCTGCTGCTGTTAGTCCCAACGGCAAGAATCAGCAGTGTAAGGGTGCCTAAACCAAGGGCTCATATTGGGGAAAAAGGGAAAGGAATGGCTAGTGTGGTGCAAAATATTAGTTCCCCCTGAGCCTTCTAAGCAGTTAAATTCTGTTCTTGTTTTTTCTTATTTTCTTCTTACCTGTCCCCCTGCCGGTGACTTGCATATATACAGGCTAATTTTTTATTATCCTTATTTTTAATTCTTCAATCTGGAAACAAAATTATGATTTTCACCACCTTAAATACAGTGCTTGAATTAGAATTCTGTGTGCTTGTAAGTAGTGCAAAGAAACTAATACACTGCTAAATTTGGATTTTTCACTTGAGTGTTACCTGCCTGCGACACCCAAATGGTTGCATTGGTTTTCCGTGCTCCTGTAGCACAACACAAAAATAATAAGGTGCAAGCACTGTTTGTACTGTTTTTTGTTTTAGGAGGTAACAGAGCTTGAAGCTCATCTCTTCTTCCATTCGTGCCCGAGTGCCATGTGCTGATCTGAAATAAGGCATCTTGGACAGCATCTGCACTGGTGGAGTACAAATCTTAACACGAGTAAACCAGATTTTTCCGAGGTTTTCAATATCAAAGCCATTAACTTGTTATTTATCTGTTTTGTGTTAGGCCCGACAATGTTGTCTTTTATGACGCTTTATCTTGTCTTGGTTAAGGAATGCGGAGCAGAGAGAACAAGGTCTGGATAGTGTTGCACTGTTCAGCAGATCTCTGCGTGTGACCTCGAGAGGCAAGGTTTTGTTACTCAGTGCCTGCAGAATTGTGCTGTCTTGTGTTTTTCTCAGAAGCCTGTTGTTGGTCTGTTCATTTTATTATGATGATTGCAAGGGTTCCTTCCTTATAGGTATGTGACTGACTACTCCTCCTGTCAGTTTTAACAAATTCTACGTCCTGGGCAGAAAGGAAAATGACATCCTGTAACTAAAGGGAGGTTTTATCTGCAAATTATGCAGAAAATGCAAATAATTAAGCTGTCTGAACCGATAGCGCAATTCTTAGATGATGAGTTACAAAAGTAGAATAGCTCCATGTTAGAAGAGTATCTGGTACGTCCTTATCAATACTGAGTTTGTGTAAAAGTGTATGTCAGCACTTTAACAGAATGTACTGAAAGGGAGGAACATCTCGGAACTGCAGAACTGACTTATGCCCAGTAGAAACTGGCTTATTGTTCTGTTATGGTTGGCCGAGTGGTTTCCTCTCACATCTGTAATGGATTACATCAGATTTTCTTTGGCACGTACTTGCCACTAAATGAATTTGTACGCTTGGAATACATCTTCCAGTCATTTCTTTCAACTTCTTCGTGAAGTTACGTTCCTTGCCCTGAGAGATCGAGGGAGAGAAGTGTACAGAACTCGATAGAAAAAGCGATGGTTTTCATCATGACTGTTTAAATATGTGTGGCTGCTTCTAATCACATCCGAAAGCCGTTATCGATCTCTGGTTTATGTTCTGCTGATGCTATTTTCTGCGGTATCATCTAGAGGAGAAAACAATTCTGCCAACTCCTGTTTGTGCCTGTTTTAAATTGTGAGGAAATGTCTCCTGCTGTTAGGAGTTGAGACATCCATGGCAATCGTGACTTTTTTTTGAGGTTTTAAAGACAGAAACACCATTCGATAAAGGGTGTGAAGCATGTTTATACTAATGCATGAGAATAATTACTTGTGCTGTCAGAGATGTGTGGTTGTGGCGGTGTACTGCAGTGGCAGGCTGCTCGAGGCTGTGTGTCTTTATTTACGACGGTCACCGTAAGCACAGATGCATTTGGCTTTGTTGGCATTTTGTCTGTTGCTCAAAACAAAATTTGGGAGGTTATTTTATCTGTCTTGTGACCGCCAACAGCACAGACTTTTTCAGTACCTTTTAAATTAGTTTAATACCCCATGTTTCTTCCAGCGTATGGATTTCCAGCTGCATTGTTTTTCTCCAGAGGTGCCTATATGTGCCTTGTGGCAAAGGAACAGCTGTGCGTGTGTAGGATTGGTAAGGTACAGAGTTATTCAGGAAACAAAATGGGGTATGGTCGCAAGCTGCCTTTTGGCAGATGTTCATAGCCCCGTCTAAAATCATGCTCTCCATGATTGTTGTTTCTACTGGGTAAACATTTACGTCTCGGATGTCCCCTTCCTTGGCGCTTGCAGCAAAAGGTGAGGAATGGTGTCAGCCTGGTGAGCTGCCGTAAGACTTAAGGGAAGTCTGAAGGAGCCAGACGAGGATCCCTCCGTGTACCGGGCAGGAAAGGATTGTTTCTAGAAAGGGGCTTGTTCTGTTTCAGTGTTCCTTGGTTCTGGGAGGCTTTTGGGGTGTTATTTTTTGTTTGGTTGGGTTTGTTGTTGTGTTTTTGTTTGTTTTATTTTGTTTAGTTTTTTGGGGAGTTTTGTTGTTGGGGTTTGTTTTTTTTTTACAATTAAATATCAATAGCCTTGCACTCTGCAACTTTGATGTTTTCAAAACCTACCAAGCCCAGGTACACTTGGTTGCAGGCTAACTTTTAGACAAAAGGACCTATTATATCTGCGTACTGGAACTGACCAAATATAATGTGACTCTTTCTAAACCAAGCTTGGGAGTGGGTGAAAAGGAGTGCTTTAATCTTTTATAAAGATGAATTATAGGCTACGCTTCTGAGTTATGCTTCTGTTCTCAAGTTTTTCTTGTGAATTTGTAAGGGTTTTCTCAGAAAAATGGCTATGAAACTTGTTTTCTGATCTCTTTTTGAGAATAATACGCATTTAGTTTGGCTATAAGAATGTGCTTTGCTTTTTATTTTAATAGAACAGCTTGAATACTGCCAACACTAAACAACAAACTGACAGAGACTTTGGATTTCCCCAGCCCTCCTCCTTTTAGAAATTCATTTAGACTTGCAAAATAATTCCCTTAGAAATGGTAAATGCCAATTCTGCTCAGTTTTACTGAATTCTTGCTTAGACTGGAAATCATTCCAATGTCCTGCTTCTGCCTCTCTGCTGCCACTCTGAATAATGTGCTTTAGACTTAGAAATTGGCCAGTGAAGAATTTTGAATCTGAAACCTCTTAATTTCTTTGGCTGCAGATGGAGTAATTGTTTCTAGAATTTCTGGATTGCAGTTTATCCCTGGGTTTTGATTCAAAAGGGACCGTTTACTGGTTTGGGAACTACTTTAAACCTGTTTCCATTCAGTCTCGATCTTGACCAAACCGGCATTCTACAGAATGTCAGTTCTGAACAAAAATTAGGAATGCTTGTGTGTTAAACCTCATCTTCTTGGGCCTGTTGTTGGTTATATTTGTCTTTGTAAATCGTATGTGTGTAAATTGTGATAGCTTATACGAATATATTATCAAATGCCCCGAAATGTTTCCTTATCTTTCCAGACTATGACATTAGTGTCATTATTTTTCTTATTCTTGCTGATGGATGAATACTCTTGACTGTCCACTCTTAGCTGCCTACTAGGTGTAAGTACTGTTACTGCAAAGGGCATTACAGTGGTAAAGGTTGTAGAGCAGACAGATATATAGATATATAACGTGAAAATTAGACCAAGTCAGATTTACAGGAGAAGAAGAAGAAGGCTTCCAGAGAGACAAACATGGTTTTGGTCACTCTGGTTCTGAATTAATTACAACGTAACATCATAATCAGTATTAACTGTTTTTAAGAATTCACCAGATACTGACTGTAGTGGTTTGCCCGACGAGGTGAAGAAGTCTTTCTTCCAGCTTCAGCAGTAGTCTGATAAAAGATAACTGCTTTTTTTTGTGAACCTTGCCTAGGTTGTTCTCTAGCATTTTTTGAAGTGATAATGGTGTTGATTTGTAACTTCCATTTCTGCTCTAAAACACAGCCTGCATCGTAACGGCTTGGTTAAAAGCTGAGAATAAGAAACGCTCTCCTTCATTTATAAATATTTATAGTATATCTAGGCTCCAGTAAGCCACATGCTGAATTTCTGACCAGTGTGGCTTTCATTAGGTTTCCATGGGAATGATGGTACCCCCTGGCTGAATATAAATGAGAGCTGTGCCTATCAGTTTGAATATTTTATCTAAAACACGGACTGTCGGAAGGGGCAGAGTTCCGAAATGTCTGCCTACGTTATTCCTACTCTCATGTCGAGATTTAGCGAAGCCCTGTTGTTTGGATGTGTTTAGCCCGGTCATGAAGAGCGAGGAGACCTGCCAGCTCCCAAGCCGCTCCCCGGGGGTGGGATGGTTTAACACCGCGGGCGTGGGACGAGGGAAATTCTGTGCCCACTTGGCCGCGACAGAATATTGACAAAATGAGTATGTCTTTGTATTCTGGTCATCTGTTCACGGGAAAGCGGAGAAAATGGATGTTGTTAATAAGCATCCATTGGCTTCCTCAGTCTTCTTCCTTTGGTGCAATTTGCAAACCAGAGTGTGCAACTCTGAGCAAGGCTTCAGAGCAGCCCCATTTCTGTTTTATGGCTTAATAGAATTTTTCTAGAGTCGGTTTGTGGCTTTTGGTTTTTATACGGTTACAGCTACACAAGGATTCTGTAAGGGTGTTTGGTCTTTTTGATTCAGTAGAATAGAGAGGATGGTAAAACTCCTCAAGTATATTTCTTTTTTGCAAAAAGAAAACACCAAAACATGTAATAATCCAGAATACCTTCCCCTCCCCTCCTTCTTTGGAATGAATTCCGGTTTAATCTCAGACGCAAACACCTTTTAAGATGTATCCTCTAGAGAGAAGACAATATATCGCCAATTTATTTCCTCATTTGTCAGATAGTGGAAACACTTTGTTTAGTGCGGCTGTTGGGATGTTTGAGGGTATTTAGTGCCTGCTCTTTTGCCAAACCAGTGTTGTTTCAGAATTAATGTTATGCTCTAAAAGGTTGGAAATTGTGATAAAGGCAAATTCTCATGAAGGTTGGTAATGAGGCTGTAGTTGTTACAGAAATACGCGTTACAGAAATAGAATCTGTAGAAATGCGTAGTAAGATGGGATTAATTCAAGTGCAATACTTCTGTTTGTGTGAATGATGGATATTTTGTACACAATGAGTAATGTGACATGTGAGAAAATGTATTACGTGACATTCATTGAGTTTCTTAACTAAAATATGAATGTTTGAGAAATAAATGTTGCTTGTTCCCTGGCTGGTGTAGCAGTTCTGACACTGTAAGATTGTGACAGCTCTATTGAAAATCTTTCAATGCAGAATCTTTGAATTATAATTAAACCCAAAAGGAACTTAATTTGTTTAAGGTGCTAAAATGTGAAACAACAATTTTGTTACATATAAACTTCAAAAAGTATGTGTTGTAGCGAGTCACTTATAGCATATTTAATCATCCTGTTAAATCTTTTCCTAAAAGCATAGTGAGTGTATTACACAGGATTGAATAGTTTGAGCAAACTTGAGCACGAGTTACACAGTTTTAACATTTTAATGCAAACAAGGTCAGTGTTGAGCACAGAGCAAGCCTGGGCCTGAGCACACAGCTCTAGAACTACCTCAGATAACCAAGTCTTGTGAATAAAACTCGCTTTTACAAACAGCCTGTGCTCAGTTCAGGTAGATCTGCTTTCCTGGCTGGTGATAACCCAACAGAATCTCCCCCCCCTTAACAAGCCCTGTAGCAGGTCACACAGCAGTGAACGCTGGCTTTGACTGTTACGTTGCTTTTTGTTTTTCCAGGTCTATAAAGGTGAATTTCAGCTTCCTGACTTTCTTAAGGAAGTGCCACAGGTACAGTATTGGATTAGTTTCCTCTCTGCAGGTGTAGCGGCCAGCTAGTACGCAACCAGAATTAGGAGGGAAAGCATTTTTAGGGGTGCTCTGTCTCCGGAATTGTGTATCTCTGCTTGCGTTACTTTTATATTTCTAGTTGATTTCCCATCCTTAATGATACATACAGTATGTAAGTTTACTTAGAATATAAGTGTAAGTAGCCTATTAAAAGTAAAATATTTTGCCATGTCTTTACTTTTAAAATAAAAAAAAAACACTAATGGGCACAAGCTTTCTTGACTTCAGATCACCAGTATTAGGAAAGACTATGACTTTTGTTACACGTAGAGATTGAAGAATACGCAAGAGAATCTACCACATGCAAACAACGCATTTTGACTTATTCCGTGCACTCAAATGAAAATTAATTGATTAAAAGGGAAAATTGGTTTCTTTTGTTCCAGCTAAAGAAGACAATAGAAAGGAAGTCTCGTGGCAAGATAAAATGAACATGGATCAGTAAAGTCGAATAGCTGTAGTGTCTGTTTCATGTTTTCAGAACATAACTTTTTGCTGTGAACACCAAATCTGTCTGAGAAATCTTTGTGTGATCTCGAATGTGGGCTTCGCTCTTTTACTGGATGTTTGCCTGCTCTCACCCTTGGAACACAGTTAGTGCTCGTGCTTTGCAAGTTGTGCTCAGCTCACAGAAAACCATTCAGAGCCCGGCACCACGCAGCTAAATGCGCTGTCGCTCACAGCATTGTTCCCTCGCAACTGCTGGCCAAAACGTCCGTGCAGCTTCACGGCAAGACAGCTCCTTAAACGTGCGCTGCTTAAAAGTTATCGTCGGCAAATTGTATTGAGAAAGTGTGCTCTGGTTATTTCTCAGGCAGTTATTGGGGTTATTTCAAGATTATCGACAACCTTGCAGGTAACGTCGCGGCGCATATGGCTGCAAGCACGGTGTGTCAGAACAGGAGAGTGAATATTGCTGATACGGCTTTTGGGAAGAGGCGGAGGGATGAGCCTGTCTTTCAAGTTTAGCAGCCCGTGCATAGATAGCATGCTGCCAGAATAAATGGTCCTTGAGCTGCCTGCAGGATCTGTTAGTTAAATTACGCTCTTTGTATTTTCCAATTGGCTTGTGATGTATCAGAAGAACTTGGTCTCTTTTGTTCCGTGTGGTAGGGAGGTTTCAAAATGGGACTTTGCTAAATTTCAGCAGGTGGATTTATACAGGTAGCTCAGTATGATTGCACTCAGAGCAGACTTATGCAAAGTAAAGAAAGATCATCTAGAAAGCAAAAATAAGCTTTGTGAAAAAGTAAGGGAATATTGCATAGGCAATAAAAACTGGAGCTGAAACTGATGCTGATAGTGTTCTCCTTTAGTAATGGTAAAATGAACATAATGTAACCACATAGCTAGAGAGTTCTGAGTAGAAAATTGGTGCTGATAATGCAATGTAAAATAGCTAATTTAATTTTAATTATTTACTTGACAGACTGAACCTATGGACTAGAAGATACAATGGATATTTCACGCACAGAAGGTAATAAAAGAGCATTCAGTCCCGCTCGTTTGCTCTTGATTTAGTTGAGATGAATTTTTTTTAAACTTGTAAAATTCTGAGTAAGAAAAATTTGAAGATATGGATAAGCGATTACTTTAATTATGCATTATTCGTAATTACAAAATGTTGTCAGAATATTACACTGGGATCTCAAACACAGCTTTCTTTTTCTGTAGGAAAAAAACGACTGCTGCCTTTTCCATGGAAATGATCTTTCAAGGACTGTCCCACTGCGATCAGTGACTGTACTGCTCGTGGCTGGCTTTTCTCAGAATTTCCTTCCCCATTTCTTTCATACTGTTTTTGTTCAAAATTTTGCTGTTGTGAGCGCATGTAAACCTGTTGAAAGAAACCAAAACCAAACAAACACAACAACTGATGTTAATGTAGAACTGTATTACATTCGCACAACTATTTTCTCAAGGTTTTAAAAAATGCAGAGCAATGCCTGTCTCCAAAATTGCTATTCTGTCTCAATTACAAAATTCATCTTCAAAGATTTTTTTTTTTTCTATAGCGGTTTGGTTTTAAATGTATGAAGCTTTCAAAAGAGTCATCTGTGCTTGTCCTAGAAGATTTTTTGGTGGAACGGTTGTTTTACTCACATGTGGAAATTGTTAAATATCTTTTATTTAAAACAAAAGTTGATAAATTCAATGATCTTTTGTATTTTATTTTTCAAAATAAATGCTTTAAATGTGATTTTTTAAATTATTATTTTATTATTTATTATTCTTTAATATGTTTGCCTCAGAGTTAAGATTTAAATAATTCAGGATATTAGTGTATTACTTGGATGGAAGAGAGGATCTAAAGGGATTTGGACCCCTTTTTAAGGTTTGCAGCTGGATGCATTTTGTTTTTAGTATCTGGGTAGTGAGGGAAAAGTAGAT
>NW_009719308.1:0-203 GCF_000703405.1 Apaloderma vittatum | reverse complement strand
GACGATCCCCTCAAGTTTTGAGCATCTGTCAGGCTCTGTGGAACGTGGTTATTCAAATCAGGTGTTTTGGGGCCAGTTTTTATGTCATTAACGTGTATTTGTAAAAACCGACGGTGAATGAACGACCTTTTTAATCGTTTTTCAGATTATACATTTAAATTTTAATATTTTTTTTTTACAGTTTTAGTACAGATTTACGAAAT
>NW_009719307.1:27589-43256 GCF_000703405.1 Apaloderma vittatum | reverse complement strand
CAGCCTTCCAGCCACCCTTCCCCAAGCCTGATGAGACCTTCTAGAAGAAGACTGTGTCCAGAGGCAAAATCCCCACCAACTTTCCAAACGGCCATATGCCATCGTCGACCATGGTCTCCAGTTCACAGCATACTAGGGGATGGGCTTCGTGAGCTGCCTGTCAGCCTCCCCACCTGCCAAATCCGTCCCCTGGGCAGAAATCCAGTTAAGAGTAGTTACGGGTTTGGTGCATCCCTTGAAACAATTCTTCCTCTCCAGCATGAGTCAGAAGCAACTGCACAGGAGTCATATTCGAGGCGATATTAGAACACAAGGAAAATGTAGGAATTTGTCGTGGTTCTGCCCTGATCTCCTGCTACTTGGGTAATGCAGCGGTGAAGAAGGAAATCTGACAATATATTATTCTCATTCCTAAGTGTGTTCATTTACTGCTTTTAGGGGTAAACTGAATCTCTTGGGTTTGCTCGGGTTCTGGTTTAAGCTTGCGCAGGCTCAGCTGAAACTGGTTTCTGTGAGGATCCAAGATGACAGCTATTCCAGTTCATCCTTCACAAAGATTGCCACTGCCTTCCACATCTGTTTTGTGGGGATCTTTATATTTTTTAATTCCTCAGAAAAATAGCAACCAAAGAGGGATTTTTAAAAAAGAAGTTCATAGATAAAGAAGCCATTTATTACAGACTTTCCAGATAAATTAAAAGAGAGAAAGATTTCAAAACCTTCTTATTCTTGAATAGTATTTTATACATCTGCTGTTGAAAATAGAGCTATGCAAAGGAATTTTTGCTTACCAGTAAACCTACAGTTTAAAGATTTATGCTGCAGTTGCAATGCTCAGAGTCTCAGGCTTTCCGCAAGGCAGCATGATGCATTCTGAAGCCCTTATAAAGCCTCTGCAAAACATCATGTGCCTACCCCAAATTCCTGATGCGACAATTTAAGTCACACCTTAGAAACCAGCTAGAAACTCCGATTTTATTTTTTTTTTGGCACTCTTTAAATGACTATGCTTGTTGTTATGGTAATTCCTTGAAAAAGATTCCCTAAAATCAATTTATTGTTTGCGTATAATTCCCCAAACTGAGAAAGAAGCTGCTCAGTATTGGGTAGGTGAAGGAACTGCAGCTAGAGAAGCTGTTGAGCTCTGTTTAAGCCCACAAAAAAAAATCTATGGATCTGATTGCACCATGTCTGAAGGGTGGGAGGGAGTGATGATGGTGGGAGCTTGGGTGATCTCAAAGGTTCTCTCACGGCATTTCTTCCATAAACTGGGATGCGCCAAGCTCGGGAAGGACGTACCATTTATTGAAGGATATAGAGAGAGGAGGCCCTCAAGAGATGTGAGCCGTTAAGCTATAAAAATCAGACAAAACTTCAAGCTAGGTTGGCAAGAAGCGTTGCAATACCAGTGGGAAAAAGAAAGAGTCAAAGCTGAATTTATCAAGCCAAGAGCTGTGCTGAACGGAAAGTGGTGAGAACATTTACCTTTGTGAAGGGTATAATTGACCTGAACCCAGGCAAAGAAACCGTGGGAAAGCATAGCAGGGGTTGGAAGAGTGATTTTACAGGTGGAAGTCAAGGTGTGAGCTGCATTCAGCGTGCCCGTTAAAACCCCCAAACCACAGGATTTACTTCGCAAACTGGCAGAGGGAACAGAGTTTTCCAAACCGCGGCTTGTCTAAAGCAAGGCAGCAACACAGGAATCAGAATGTTAGAAAAATACTAATTCTGACTGAACTCGCACATACGTGCCTATTGAAGTATGAAAGATTACCCTTGGGGGGAGCCAGTTACCTGCAGGATTTCAAAGAAGAATGGATTGAGTCCTGCAGAGAATAAGTAGTATTTTTTGGATTTTGGATGACATACTAATACCTGGGAGGAATTCAGACGAGTGTTTACAAAACCTTGAGGAAATTCCAATGCGTTGTAAGCTGTGCTTTAAAGCGAACAAAAATAAGGTAGAAGATGTGGATTGTTTAGGGGATTTTTTTGTCTCCCTAAAACCAATTTCCTTGCCTAAATGTCAGGCATAAAGGCTTTAAAATAGAAGAGGAAAGCTACGGAGTATGCGTAAGTACCTCAGCATTGCACAGTTTCTGGTGGTTTTATCCGTGTTACATATTTCTTATGGAAGTTCCAATGTATCATTGCTAGTTAGGTTGATGTCTTTCCTGATACGGGAAACATAAAATAGATATGGATAAGGAATTAAAATAGGATTTGGGGGGAAAGACAAGAGAAAAAAACAATAGCTCTAACCTGTCGATACCCTTTCATTTGAGGTCATCCGTGGCAACCTTAAACTGTAATTTTCCAAAGGAAAATGGGCTGTTGCTTCATAAGACTGTAGAAGCAATAAGTTCCCAGTCATTTGTCTTTTAGTTCATTATCAAAACCTGAAACTACGTCTAAAATTTTTTAAGAGACTTGCAGTCTCATTTAGAAATCAATAAATTTTGGGAGTGTCTGTTTTACAAAAGCACTCTCAATGCAGGTGGCAAACCACTGATAAAAAAAGAGGGCTGACTAATTTCCATGGGTTTGGAGTCAGGCAGTGCTGGGGGCTCAGTGTTTTTATGGATGGCTTGCTATCCTAAAGTTCCTTGTAGAGCGTCAGAAATGTGCCAGTGGCGTCCCTCCTTCCAGTCACCAACAGATTCAGCTGGAAATGGAGAAGACGAGGCAGTGTTCTGAAGAGGAGGATGACTTTTTGTGTGCTTTTGGAACAGCCACATCCCAGGAGCCGTTAAAGCTCCGGTGCTTCCCAGAGCTGAGTTACTTGGGCGGGAGAGGCTGTTTTTCCACGTGGGACTTTTAGTAGCAGCATAAAGGAGCGTATGAAACTCTTGGCTAGCAGAATTACACAAGTAGCCTTGGGGACAAGTGAAAAAGGATTGTAAGAAGTTATTCTTGGTGGCAAGCTTTGGCCAAGGCATCTGAGCCCCCTGTAGCCTGCAGGGACAGAGGAGGAGATGTTTGCCAGCGCCTTCGGACTGTGCATCTTCCGCGTGGTTGCCTGAACTCGCAGCAGACTCCTCTGCCAGCAGCGTTTGTTATGGAGAACTTTCCTGAAAACCATCTCCTGGGGGATACGGGAGCCCCAGGGGCACTTGTGGATTTTTCTGCCTTGGCTCCATCCAAGTCGGGCTGCAGAGAGGCAGTTTGGTTACGTCCATTTGCTCCCCAGACTCGAGAGAAATGGGGTCCCGCATATTTCAGTACAATCTTGTGGCCTGTACATTCAGCTTGGTAACAGGGAAGAAAAGAAAATATTATTGTCCTCAGTTAATTTCTCCTTTGTGACAGAATACACTTCAAAGACACTTTAGTCTCAAGTGCTTTTTAGTGGAGAAAAACTCGTACTACTGATTTTAAAACCCCCTATTTCCAGCCAGCCAGATGAATGAGTTCTATATCATAGCATATTCTCCACCGAGCATCTCCACGTGCGAAACTGGAATGCAAAATTAGTTTGGGGTTTGATTGGGGTATTTTTTTTGTTTTGTTTTGTTTTTTAAAGCACTGTTTTAATGAGGTGTTTAGTTTAGCACATTTGGCTCCTCCAAATTTACCTCAAGGGGATTCATATGTTAACGAACTACACAGCTGTTGTTTGTGAAACCAGCCTAGCACAAGCAGAGCATGTTGTGCAAAGATTTAAATGCTCTGTTGGAGAGGTCACTGCACTCCTTTGTCTGCTGTCAGTTATTAATAATGAGCCTACTATTTAATTTTAAACACCAAGTTAATTTCTTTTCCAGCATCAAATATGTTGCAGGTTGGGTTGGTTTGGTTATTTTATGCTGGGGTCGAGGTGGGAAAGTTGCAATCAAATGCTGACCTGATTTTATGCAATTGATGGAACATTTCAGGGTGGGCAGGATTAGGCAATGAAGTTTCAGGCTTTGGAGGTGGCCTGAAGAGGCTGTATTGAGCAGAGATAACGTTTGCAATGATAATTGTTTTATAAACATGCCCTGATATGCTTCAAAAGCTTTAATTCTGATTTTCTTAAATTAGGCAGGCTTTGCTCCTGGCAAGCAATAAACTGTTTTCATTTTAGAGATGTCACTTTACATTTAAGGAAATTAATAACTAGGAAAGAAAAAAAAAATCCGTTTGGCAAATAAGGGCAAAGAAACTGTTTCTTCAATTCAAGTATCCAATTAAAATCAACAGAACTCTTCACTGAGCAAAACCCTTGGTTTTTAAGGGCCAGAGAGACAGAAAGGATATGCTAAAACGAGAATCTCGGTTCTCAGCATCTCGTGGGAGGCAGGAGTGGCCAAGTGATGCGCCGGAGCCTGCCTGGCCACTGCGGCTGCCCCACAGCCTTGGACAACCCCTTGGGCACCAGGTTGTCCAGAAGACACGAGCTGGGCACTGCTGCTTCACAAGCCCCTCACCCCTGACACGTTTCGTATCGTTCTGACTCGCAGATCATTTAATCATTTCAGTATCTGTGTTTGATTTCCTTCGTGTGCTTTATTACTGAAAATAAGTTCCATGATTAATCATTAACATCGGAGCAACCTCTGCTGGCTGCTGGAGCGGGAGCTCCTGTCTCAGCAGTGCAGCACGTTAGAGGATTTGATTTCCATATATGTGCTGCTCCATCCACGCTTTTTTATTTTTTCTCGTCCCTCAAAGGCATTAGTATCTAAGTATAGGAAATTATATTTTGCCTGGAATTTAGGTAGAATATAAAATAGATGCACAACTAGAGCTTGGCCAATTTGAAGCATTCTGTATCGACATCATGCTACAGAGAACCCAGGCTTCTGTCAAAGCAAATGCAAACGTGGAGTGACTTTCTTGAAGACAAAGCTAGAATTTCATCCCTCCTCCATAATATGGTTCTGAAAGCATAATTAAGCTCAGACCACTAACGAATGAAGCCTTCACCTTGCTGAAGACAGAGGTTGCCAACTATTGTCAAGGTTGTTTGGGTTTGGGGTTTTTTTTAATCAAGTTCTCAGATTTAGTGTTCCTAGAAGAGCCCTTCTAAAAAGAAAACAATCCATGGTAGGGGAAAATATAATAATGTTTTACCAGTGTCCTTGTATTGCTATGTTACCTATGGGAAACTGAGGCACAGAGTGTCCCTGAAACCCAGCTCTCCCAGGTTATTTAGCTTGGAAATACCACTGGGGAGCAGTGCAAGCTCCCCGCTGATCAGAGCACAGGTTTTGAGATTGTGGGACACTTTCCATCCCCTGCCAGTGCAACCACCTGAGAAGGATCGTAGGGATAAATCAGCCGTTTGTTAGCACAGGCTATAGAAAACCATCCGTGCTCAACCTTTTTACTTCAGCAGGTGAGCTGGATGCAAACCGATATACTGCATTGCCGAAATGATGTTTGTCCTTTCCACTTTGCAAGCCTCTCTTCTGAACACTCGTCGAATGGGGACGCACAAGGAGCAATGGGGGATCTTTGCTTCATTATTTATTGCTGTCTCTGTGTAACAGGATTGTACCAAATGCAACATGCAGGCTGTTATTTGCACGTCACGAGTATTCGGTGTAAAGATATTTGTAATATAGTGAATAAGAGGCCGTTCTCTTGCTCAGCATGGAGCTACAATGACTGCCAACTGGGAATGAAGTCACCTTCCATTTCAGGCTTTTCTATCAGAAAAGGATGAGTTTTCCTGTGGATCTAGATTTGCCAAGTATGTTCCCTAGGAAATGGTTGAGAAACCCAACATTTCTGGCAGGTGGGGAGCTTGGAAGTATATTTACACCTCGTCCCCATCATTCATTCGTGTTCAGCTGATGATGGCTCTCTCCTAGGATGTGACAGGCCTTTCTGTAGGGAGCTAGGATTGGTCATGGGTCAGCAGAAACCATCGATCCTTTCAGGACCTCCAAATACTTCACCTTATTCATTTACAGATTCCCCAAAATATAGAGGCTCAGGAGCAGTGGATGGCAAGTGGGTACTGGTGGTTCACTGATATTCCTTGAAGGAGAAACCCCTAGCCAAGAGAGGAGGATTTCCTATGAATATTTAAATAACAAAATTAGAAGTTCTTTCAATAAGTAGTTACAATTTTCTAGATGCTTCTACTGACAACGCTCACAGAAAGCTGGCGACATCTGAAAATGTAACAAGTCCGGTAGAAAGGAACTTTGTCAAGTCCTTCAGAAGAGAACATACCCAGCGATAAAGGTGTGGAGTCATCTCTCTTGTGACTGTTTCATGCAGCAGCTCACATACACAAATATTTTCCCATTTATATAAACAAGCACCGACTTTCTGAGGCAATTTTTAGACCCTCGTGTTTAAATGCTAGTAGCTCACTGATGCATCCCCACTGATGCAGGGTGTCATTTCTGACAACAGCCCAGCTCTTTTCCTCTATCAAAATGCACTTATTGTGCAGTAATTTAATGACATAGCTCTTCCTTTTTATGAGCTCTGAAAATATCTCATTAAGAGTTTCACAAATTACCACAATAACTTACGCTGACACGCTCGTTTGTTCTCATCTCCCAATAAATCCGGTTGACAACTCGAATAGAATAAAGCCGGGATTTCCCAGCCCGTGATTCAGCATGGAGCTTCACTCAAACACCTCGATGTTATCTGGAACGTCCGATTAAGCCAAGGTGTGAGATGTCCCTTCAGACAAGCTCAGATGCGAACTGTGCGTGCTGCGTGGTGCGAGCATGGCAAAGCTGTTGAAATGTTGTGGATTTTTTTTTCCTTCTCTCTCAGATCTACTATTTCAGCACTCTTCACCATCTGGTGAAACACTTCAGCGAAGAAAACAGTCTTGCGATGTCTAATTTTGCCATGGTTTTGGAACATTATTTTAATGATCTTGGTGTCATTTAAGTATGATTACTTGTCCTCCAAGGCTTTTCCTCTTTACACTTAAATAGTATTGGATTGTCGCCAGCTACACTTTGAATGAAATGGTACAAAATACTACATTTTGATCATAAAAGCTTAAAAGCAACGTTTACAATTAGGGAACATAGCTGGCACTTTGCATTCTGGTAGGTTTTTTGTTTTGATTTTATTGTAGTAGTAGATAAATAAAATTAATTAAGCAAGCATAATTACCAGTTAAATTTTACAAAATACTGAAGAAATGGAAGGCCTAATTTAAAGGGGTGGTAATGGTGTAAATAATTAAGTCAAATTGTTTTCATTTTTGTGCCGCATATTGTTTCCTCCAGCCTGCGATGGTACAAGGCAAAGTAGATGCAGCGCTAGAACTAGACAAATAATAGATAAATTTATTCATAAACACTTTGTGGATTGTAATTAGAAGTTCACTGCAGCAGCTTTCACTAGTCTTTAATTTTTCTCGAGTTTCTGTAAATATTTGCCTGAGTAATTTTTGCTTTGAAGAATGCAGGCAGAAGCAGAATACACCACAGAAGTGTCAGGAAACCGCCTTCATTTCCTGGCTCGAATGGCCACCAGGTCCCCAGCAGTGTCCATGCCAAGGTCCACGGACTGGGCAAGCGGGGTCCTCTGCCTGCAGTATGTCTGGAGGGGGTTGGAGGGGTTTTTGGAGTCAGTGTGCGGTGAGTTTCCCTTCGTTCATTGCAAATGCCCTAAATAGAGCTTTTCTGACCAGGAGATACAAATTACCTGGTAGATGCTGCCAGTAAACTCATGCAACCTCAGCGCTCTGACACTGATTTCTGCTGGAAGACGGAGCCTGGCAAGTGGAATGATTGTGCAGGACAAATACCGCGCTGAGTACGAGAGGAGGACGCGATCGCTTCGGTTCAGTGCCGGCGTGCTTTTCGGTGAACTCATTTTGGCGCAGAGCTGTGATAACACGGGGAGGGTGTGAGCTCAGGAGGTCCTTGGGGGTCGGCAGTTACCACGGCAAGGACTGAAACGCCGGGTGAGGCGACTGAGAGGAGCTTTCAAAGCAAATGCCACCTCAGCAGCTCCTGGGCTGAAACCTGCTCGTATAACTAACCTACCTCTTGGCTTATTTTGAGGACGGTACACATTAATTAAGATTATAGTTCTGAAAATTTAGGGACATAGAAGCAGGGGGAACCCACTGAATAAATCTGCCGTTCAGCATGCTCTCAATGCATTCACATTTCATGAAATCAGAGATAACATTAGGATTACCTGTACTTCCTCGGGTTAGAGGGACCTTATTCTGCCCCGATGCATCCATCTAGATCCTATTAGTGTTACTAAGCCATAACACGAGCAGCGGGAGAGATTGCAGCGCTGCTTGCAGCCCTTGCCCACCGTTAGCCTGCGCGATCCCTCCGTCATCTCGGGAGCGGGGTGGTGTGGACGTCCTCGAGCAGCACGCTGTGCAAACCATGAACTGGAAACCTCTAGCTGGGGGTCAAAACGACGGGGTCTGCTAATTCATTGCGTGTTCTTCCAGCAGCTGGAGGGAAAGCTGCAAATTAACGTGGGGCTTTCCATCACCTCTCACCGCAGCGGAGCATGGCTTCTGCATAGCACTACTGGCCTCTGCTGCCGGCGTGGGAGAGGAGGCGAGGAGCGAGCCTGTGCAGGGGCTCACAACGTTTCTGCTTCTCCAGAAGGCCTCCTGATCCCTTGCATATGAGCTGGAGGAAAAGCAATCTTTCATCTTTACCTTATTTTCATGCTTACAAATAAAGGTCAAGGCTCCCGTGCTGTAGTCAGCGCTGTATGAGCTTTAAACAACCGCCCCGAAATGTGATTGTAATTAGTTTCCTTTCAATCTTGATGTGAACAGTGATCTTAAAATGCCAGGACTGTAGCAGCGCATATGATTAACAAGCACATAGAAAGGCAGTCTATGGAAAAATATGGATAGAAATGAACAAAATGCAAATGTTGCACTGTTTTAAATTTTATTATCCTCCCAGCTCTTCATAAAATACTGTAGACATCGTTTGATTATATTTTTAGTCTAGGGAATTAATTTTTAACTAGGGAACTCGTTTCTGTCTTATGATTACTCTTCTCCACAATGGCCTGTAGGTCTGAACTAAAAAATCACAGTTTTAATTGAGCTAATGATGCCCAGAACTCAAATTAATCTCACTTATGTGTGTGTCATGCCATGCAATATATGCTATAGCTGCAGGCAACGTGTGCGTCTTTTCATATCAATGATTCCTCCAGGAGACCGAGGGTGTAAATCCTGGCCGGGGATAAGAGTGCGTCCCACTGTTGTCACCACCGGGGAGACTCCTTGGAGGTGGCTGGTGTCGGTGCAACCAGTGGAGGGGAAGGAAAAACAACAAAACCAGTGATATTTCATGATCACTTCCCTGCTTTCACCCCAGTTCTTTCAAGGGCATGACTGTGACTCACAGAAGAGCCCCAGGAGATGGTGAAGGTAAGCGCTGAGCGCTGTGTCCCTGGGCCAGCTCCCACCTGCATCCACAGGCACGTGGGGAGCTCTCAGTTCCCTTCCTCCCCCGAGAAAGGACAGCAGAGCTGCTCCTCTGCTTCTGACAGAAGAGGCAGGAAGGGGAGTGAAAAGGAAAAAAATATCACAGGGACCATTTTGCTTGTAAAACTATCCGGCTGTATTTTCTGTCTGGGAAAAAAGAGTTGTGGTTTTTTTCCCTCTGACTGACAAAACAATTCGCTTTATCAAGATGCAGGTCTTAAAAAAAAAAACCTCAGAGAAAGAATAAAAGGCCATGGTAGAGACACAGAGGGTTTGTTTCTACCCTGAGCTCAACCAGAGAAGTGTGGATGGAGGAGGAATGTGGTTTAACACTCTGCAGGTAGCTGGTGCTTGTATGCCCTGCACGGCTCCCTCGTCCCACAGCAGCCTGACCCAGGCACACACAGGGATCTTAACCCCAGCGCTATCCTCTGAGCCAGAGCTGCATGCCAGTACCTACCCAGAAATTACTTCTTCTCTTCCCCAAACGATTTGGACTTACCAGCTTGAGAAGAGCATTGTATCTTGCTGGAGCTGGGACAGTGTCCTTGCTTAGAGTATGTGGTACCCAGCACGTGGAGAGCCCAGCTCTGCTCCGTCGTCTAATCCTGTACCCACCATCCCGCTCCCTTGCGCTTTTCCTCTCCCCACTGAAATCCACTTAACCTGGAATGGTGAAGCTCCGGTTGTTTGTTGTCAAAAAGTTTCAGTTTTGTGATGGAAGATGTGATCTTTCGTGCCAGCAAGAGTCTTTTTTGATTGATTAGTAAACACAAGGTAAAGTGTGGGAGCACACCAGTGTTAACTTGATGCTGCCCCAGGCTCTGTGCATCAAATATTTTCGCTTTATTTTGAACATCCTGCTAACGAGAAAAATATTCTAATCAAAGAAACGTGTTTCCTTCAGGTTTTTCGGAGTGTTATTTGCAGCTTCAGAACAGCGTGCTCAGTTATGTCTGGTTTATTCCTAAACTAGGGGAAAAAAGCTTCATAAAATTATTCAGTAGGCCTCTTAGCAACTGTTAAGCAACAGTCAGTATTAATTATGTAATCACCTTTTTATTATTTTTCATCACGTAAGAAAAGAATAGTGCACTCATTCAAAGGATTTCTTTTCACAAAACACCTTCAGGCCGCACACCAAGCTCTCGAAGCGAGCGCGAGGTCCGATGCCTTTGCCCAGGCAGAGAGGCAGAAACACTTTCTTAAAAGCTGCTGGAGAGGCTGATGTGACTGGGAGCAAGCAGCAGCATTTCTTTTCAGTAAACAGCTCGTAAAGGACCTCATCGAGACCGAGCATGAGAGAGATGTGCAAGTGCTGCCGAGACAGCAACAAGTGGGGTGTCCTCAGTGCTCAGCAGCTTCTCCGGGTGGGCGTGACCTCTCCTCGGGGCCTTTCTTTGGTCTCGTTTCACCGAAAGCAAACACCACCTGCCCTTTGGATGAGGATTCGCTCATCTCAGCTCTCCTCAGCTGCTGGGAGAAGCCTCCCACCCCGCTGTCGCGTTGCGTTTCGGGGAACCCAACTGTGCTGGGGCTTCCCCTCCCGGTGCTCCCGGCTTCACATCCCTGCGGAGGTAGCAGCCCACGCTCAGCTCACCGGCAAGAAACTGCTGATGGCTGATGCAAGATCCCAGCCCATCCCCACATCTCCAGGAGACTGCCCGAGGCAAGAAGGCTCCTGAGGTTTCCTGGAGGAGAGCGAACAACGTCAGCGCTGCTGGCTGCTCGCAGAGGGAGTCACCGAGCAACTGGGGGGCTCACACGAAACAGTCCAATTTCCCGAATTTCCTGTGAGCCAGGCTGAATTCATTCCTCAAATATAACATGTTCTAACAGTATTGGCTAAGATGGCACAAACCAAAGTGAGCTTAACCATTAGCATTGTTCCTTTTTTCTTCTTCTTTTGCAAATATACTTTTTTTTGTCCTCAGCTCCTTTTGGGCCATGTATTGATACCTGCATGAACATGCAGGGAAGTCGGATGCATTTCAGCCATGAAACAGGCACACTTTTTCCTTAGGGCCACCTTCCAATCACTAGCATCATTGCTATTTTTATTAAATGCATCTGGACAGATGTTGCGAGGTGCTGAGCAGCAAAAGGCTGAATGAGAAGAGTCTCAGCAAGGATTGGGGAGGCGAAAGACCACAGATCCTGTGAATTACCATCATCGTAGAGAGTTACATTTCGACACCTCTAACTTTTTTTTCAGATTCCTGCAAATTGGTGGTTTTCTTGTTCTTTTCTTTAGCTCTTCATCTATGCATTTACCTCTACTGCTGCATATAGGTGGGATACAGAAAGTCATTTGGCAGCTTGGCCTATCTCTCCAGTTCCATCACCAGAAAAAGGATGGTCTTCAAGTCCATATGCAAATCTCTTCATACTTACCAGCCAGGCCTTATGCCAACCTTCACTAGCATCACTGAAGCCCTCCTTGACAGCTGGAACATGGTTCACTCATCCTAATTTCTCCTAGGAAAGATTGTACCAAAATATATCATGGTTCTGTAGCTGTCCAAGACCAGCCCCATGGGTTGGAAGTTGTCATCTAGGCTGGGAGTGATACTTATAAAAATCCTGCTATGGCAAAGCCTGCACCACAGCTGCCTGGCTTCTACTTGATTACATGATTTACTTAGTTAATGAATGTGCACTTCTTTCCTAAAGTTTTTTTTAGAAGTATTACCATGAAATAGTTCCTCCAAGAGCAATAAAGAAGTCTCAGTATTTTTAAGTCCATCCAAAAGACTTTGCCACACTGTAAAATATAGGTGCCTTCAGGGATAAGCTTCTTGCTACCTAAAATAGTTCCTCTCTATACATAAATACAGAGTCCTGACACTCTCTCCTGTGTAGTTCACAATTTAACTCATATAAAAACTGTTTACAGCAGTTCCATCAACTACCATTTAACAGCACTCCTGTACCAAGTATACCAAGATGTGATTAGTCCCTCGTGAAAGTCATGAGTTATGTCAAAATAAATATCAACCGACTGGTCAAACTACTAACAGCAGGGATGAAAATGCTGGGAAAGAGGAGCTGAGGACAGTCGTAACCATCAACCAGACGAGTACCAGGTACACAGCAGGAAATTTTCAGATTTACATTGGATGGTGTCCCTTGGTGAGCTCATGTCCATCTGTCGGCTTCATTTGGGACCAGGCTCGCTGATTGGAACTGATAGCAAGTATCTGAGTCAAATAAGTGAATATTTTTACTAAATGTTGTCTGTCACATCATGTTACTCCACTTTAGTTTCTTCTCCATATGTACTTACGTGATGTGGTGTAACATAGCATGATGCAGCGTAAATGATTTAACGTGACATGACAGGAAAACGTTGCTACAGCTTTCGGAATAAACACCTGCTTTTAGCAGTCACTTTATCTGCTGGAAGGAGGTTTTTAAAACATGTAACCTGGGCTCTGCTAAAGTATATTGCACTTTGCTGTTGGTACGTGTCTAATGCTTTCCGTAATACCTACTTTGCTCGTTTTCATTTCTTCCAGAAGCCGTGTTCTCTTACAGGGTTGGGGGTTTTTTGTGTTTTTTCTTTTCATTAGAAGGAAAAAATTGTCTTGTAGAAATTGGGAGGGAAAGGAACTAATCTAAGACATGAATGGAGACACATACGGAAAAAGTTCTTATTATGGAATGAAAACACAGGCTCTGATAACAGCACTTATTTACCCACAGGTAATAATCATAACAGGAACAAAGTTTAGAAGACTCGGTTTTCCTTCGAAAACTTTAGCAGAATATTTTATGTGAAAACTGGGTAAAAATCATCTGTCCTTGGAGAAACACAGGCACAGATAGGGCAAACATTTAACTGTTGATTTTGTGTTTGCAGATGTAGGTTTTCAATAAGAAAAGCCAAGGTTTGGGTGAGTCTTCCTAGGATTGTGGTTCATTATCCTTGACCTGACTGACAGAAATATTAGCAGAGGGAAATAAAACTGCTGGTATAGTTATTTAAAAAATGAATTAGTTTATTCATATTGAATATATTCTTTCAAAAAATCCTTCCATCTGTATGTATACGTGTGAAAGCTAATTAAATTGGCAGCCCTAGCTCTCTACTTCTTATTTGGAGGACCTTCATCTCCAGCTAGAAGGGCTTCGTCCTCCAGGTCCTCATTATAGAAGTGTTTTTTCCTCAAGCAGAGGGAAGGGGAATGAAACACAAGTGACCTTCAGCTGATTAGATCAGAGATGGATTTCAAAAAAATAGATACGTTTGGCTCACCACGCTCTCTTCAAAAGGAATAAAACTGTTCCCGTGAACCCAGAGATGGGAGACTTTGCAAGCTGGAGCTCGCAGAGCCGTTTGGCATGGGCTTTTGTATACCTGGCACCTTTTGAAGACCAGCCTACAACTGTCACTGGGAGCCTGTGAGATCTCCACCAGCTGACCTTGCCATCTTGATATGTGCCGCTCAACCCTCACGTGAAATTTCAAAGAGGCATCTCAGATGCGAGGCTGGGGTTGTGCCCAGCGAGGAGGAAGAAGCTTTTCGGTGCTGCAGGGAATGGGGAAACAGACAGGTGATGGCACACTGATGTCCTCTCGTGGTGGTTACCAGCAGCCTGGTGGCCTTGGGGACCCTTCGGACACTGGTGACCCCAGTGAGCTCCAGCAGAGTGGCCAGAGCGCCAGGCTCCTGACCGGGAAGGGGAGTTATACGGGATTGCAGTCTTGATAGCACAGAGAGCCAAATCCTGCCTTTATTCCAAATGCAAAGCACCATTTGACCTTCAGTAAAAACGGAACCCTCAGAGGGATTGGGCAAAGCAGATTTTAATTTATAATAAAAGTACGGACACCGTCGCCTGTATTTTTACAAAGGCCCTGAAGAGCTCCCTTGGTGTGTGCGCCCCGCAAGTTGGCAATGTATTTTAATGTATTTATTTGATTATGCATTCATTCTTTCATTCATTCATCTATTCAGTCATTCATTCAGACACTTGTTCATTCATCCCTGTCCTTTTGCAGGAAGAGAACATAAGCCAGCAGTGGCATACTTCTTCGCTGTCCTGATTTACAGCGACGTCTCTTGAGTTTGTATTAATAAATCTCTTCGGCCTTCTTCAATCCAGCATTATCCCTCATTAGTGACTGGGATTTAAAAAAAGGATTAAAAATAATATCTGATTATAGATAGATAGATAGATAGATAGATGATGATAGATAGATAAATAGATAGATAGGATAAATAGATAGATAAATAGATAGACAGGCCTATTGGTAGCAGTGCTTTGATTAAAGTGCTAGGTAGGTGGTGTTGGGGGCTTTATTTATTTAAGATCTCTCATATTCACAGCTCTCTAGATCTTGCAGTTATTTTCACTGACAATCCCTGACTTTTTATTAACTGGCCCAATAATTTTGCTGTCAGAACTGAATGACAAGGTCCCCATTGCCCTCCCAATGCCTGCCCAGTGGCTGCTGATGTAGAGGGGAGTTCCAGTGAGCCTGGCTCTCCCATCTGCCTTCATCTCCTCTGTGGAACCCTTTTTGGTGTTTTCTGGCAATATTTATTTTAAAATAACCTCTCTGGAGGGGCCATCCCTGCTCTGGTTGCTGGAAGGTAGTGACTGTGTGGGCTGTATCTCAAGTTGTCTCACCATTGCTGTGCGTCTCAGCCCAAACCCGCTTCTGAGTACGCCTTAAATATGGGAATAGCTACTCTGAAGAGGACTGAAATGAAGAGGAACTGCTCTTTGAGACTCCCAGGTCTCTGAAATACCCTTAATTAATCTTGCAGGCAACTACCAACATAATTGTGTCCCTAAGTGTTAACCTTGAAAAATATTTGACAATGTACTAACATCGCAGAAACTTGTTATCCTGGGGAATATAATAAATTCATAAATATTCTGGTTCCTCTCAAAAGTCCCAGAATAATTCTTTATTGTCAGTCTTTTTTTTTTATTTTCCTTCTTAGTTATCTTTTTGACCCGGTAGCAGGAGATGTAGAGAGAAAGAGGGTATTTTTTTTAAACAAGACAGTTTGGAAGAAAAGATAGTTGTATATCATATGTATATAAAACTTTCTATTTTTTGTGAAAAGGAGATGTGCCTTGCATTTCTTACTCATTTGCATATCTTCAGGGCACCAGAGGACAGAGACACTGGATGGCACAACCTGTCATCTGCAATCGGGTCAGAACTAGTCCCTGGTAAACAAAAAAGACAACACTGCAATTCGTGTAATGCGGAGCCGTAGCTGGCCTCTAGTTGCAACAGTTTCTTCGGAAATAAAC
>NW_009719307.1:6531-27576 GCF_000703405.1 Apaloderma vittatum | reverse complement strand
GCCGTATAGGCTAGCGATGTCTGTAAGTGCCATGTTTGCTTTGGCTGAGAAAATGAGAAACTTCAAATGAATGTATTCCTCTGACATCAGCGGCCTTATTAAAGTCACCAAAATCCTGAATAACTGGATGACTTTAATTAAAGTTATTAAAATGTCTTCTGTTGGTTAGTCCTTACAAGCGCAGAAGCTCTGTTAAATATAACAGTCTGGCATCAGCTGCTGTTGATAACAGAGAGAGTTCTCTTCCAGGCCTGTCTGCTGTTCTTACTCTGCTGCCATTTGAAATCATCAGGAAAAAATAATCAGAAGCTTAAAAAAGCTAAAGCAGACAGGCTGTTTCAGATTATTTCAGTATGTGTGTTTGCTGCAACAACCGACTGTTCCTGTTAGAATCATAGTCTGATTTCCCCCTGAAAATCAGGTTATAAACAGAAGGATTAGACACAGACAGACCAAGGGAGAGAGTTTAGATCTGGGTTCAAATGTGCACTGGAAATTGTGGAAACACTTTGGTTTTGAGGCCTGCTCTATTTTACTAATAATATTTTTCCTAAACATATGTGTTCTTCATGTATTTCTGCGTCAGGGATTAACTATGTAGTTTAGCAAGAAACAGAAAAGGACATCATTATTTTACAATTTAATTTAGAGGAATTTGAAGGCTGGGATCATAGGGAAAGCGAGCACAGCTGCATTCCTTATAATTTTCCCATTAGAATATACTAATTTCCACACTGCTGCTCCCTTATTTTTGGTGCGTCTGTAGGTATTATTCTCATATTTGAATCCAGCAGCCCAGAGAGCTTGCAAAAGCGTGAGCTTGTTTGTCGCTAAAGGGGCACTTCCTCGCGTCCTTCAGACGTGCCTCTGGCTTTCCTTTGCTAATCTTCATATAAAATGGTAAAACCGTGTTGCTGAAATGACATTATCGCACGTTCCCAAACGTGTAATTTGTATTCCAGAAAAGAAACTTGCTATATCGTGTGCTTGTCCGTCCTAGAGGTGCTTCACAGTCTGGACCCTGTTGTGCCTTATAATAAATCTTCCAGAGAGGGAACAACTTTCACCTCGGCTCAGCAAAGAGCTGGAGCCCGGAGAGGGTGAGTAGTTCAGGGTGACGCAAGAATCGTGTGACACCCCAAAATTCTCACTCAACATAGTCACTTGGCATAGCAGATAACTGAATTTTATTTTTTTTTTTTTAAAAAAAGCTTTTTAAATATTTGGAGTAGTCCTGACAAAGGCAGAAACAAAACCAACAAAGGCAAGTGAACACACTTCCAAGGTTATAATCTGAGCTACTACCAAATATCTGGAAGCTTACAAAGGGGGTACTCAGGAAATCTTTCCAGAAAGTCAGACATCTCTGTCGTGAGTGCAATGGTACCCTGCTGTTTGATATTATCATGTGGCCAGTGATAACTCTGCTGTCCAGTTGTGATACCCAGTGGTAGCTTTTCCAGATATTATGGCTTTGACCAAATATAAAAGCAGGCAACCCGAATACATATATTCCCTGCCTGGCTGCCAGTTATCTGCTATAAGCTCAGAGGTCACTACCTGTTCATTGAGGCTTTAGTGTTTGCAAATACATTTTTAAAGCATGAGATCTGCTTCCAGAGATTAGCAGCCCCCCTCCAACCTGTTACTGGCTTTTTTTCCCTATTTAAATCAGCGAGCTCTACTGATAGCGATTTCATCTGCAGCACAACACCAGTCGTATCGATATATTTACACCAGGAATACCGTTAGCCCAACGATACATTAGCCTGCATTGCCAGCTCCTTTATTAGAGATTTTTTTTTTAATTTTATTTTTTTTTTGCACAGCGTTCTGTTTGTCCTACGTATGCCACAGCTGCCTGTTGAGGCAGCACAGCAAAAGCTTCGGGGATTTCCCAACAATAAAGTTGAAATCTCTTTCCTGGTTAGTATTCAGCAATGCTATAACATTTAGCAGACATTTTCCCTTCTTCCAGCTTTCAATAGGCTGCATTTATCAGCATGGAGTAGGAATCAACATGTATTTGCTCACATATTTCTATAAGTCAGCTGTATATTTTCTCATTATTTGCAATTCTTCCTTTACAAATCTTTGATTTCTTTGTCTACAGCAAGGAGACTCTGGGTGTATATTATGTGTGTACGGTTGTGTGTGGAAAGTACTTTTTGGTGTACAATGAATGTATCAGTATTATCACAGGTATTTCATTAACAGCTAAGTGAATTCTTTATGAAACCCCTTATTTCACCCCCAGGTGTATCTGATGTTGGTATTATAGTATTAAGTACACGATCCTTAAAAAAAAAAAGGGATTTTTATTTGTGCCTATGCACTTAAAATGCCAGTTTCCTGCTGCAACCTAAATTCTAATACTACTGGATTCTTGAGAAAGAGGAAATATGTCCTGCAAACCTCCATATGTGATCTAAGCTAGCTGTCCTACAAATAATTAAGCTGTGGATGGACAACGTGGCCTTCCTGAGCAGTGTGAGGAGTGGCCATTCTGATTCACTGAACAGGAGATCAACCATGGTCTTCTTTGAGTGGCCAAAGGCATTTGGCCTCAGAGCCGACGGAGTTTCTATATTTTGCCAGACCTATATATTTCCCATCCTGTGAAAGATGTGCTTGTTTTTAAAGCAGTTGGGTGAAAATGAGGGAGCCTCTTTATTTTTCTGGACTGGTTCTAAGAGAATGACGTTTGCCTAAGGGTTTGGAAGAGAAGAGGACAGAGCAAGACCTCAAAGGTGCTGGTACAACAAGGTGCTCCTTGCTGAGTTTGTTTGGTGCAACTACTCTCAACCAGTTGGTTGCAACTCCGAATGGTCATGAAAAGACACAAGGCACTTAAAATCTTATTACTGCCTAAAATAAAATAAAAAGTCTTAAATCCTACTCCCTGGTGCCCCTTACACCGTAATGACCCGAGGTCACACCTGCAACCTTCTGAAACAGGCATGACTATGTTACAAAATAGAGAATTGCCGTCACAGATTTGAGGGTGGTTAACTTCCCCGTTAAGAGAAGGGGGTCTGAAATATGTTTTATATGCAATAAGGGCCCATCGGATTGGAAAGAGAGAAAAATATTGAACGGGTCATTCCATAAATGTGCGAATTGTGCATTAAGTTATCTTCCCTCCCTATCTTATTGATTCGTCTCACCAAAGAGTTAAAAGCACTGATTCCATACTTTTATATAAACCCATAAAATTAATTTTTAAATAATATACAACTCAGAAAAGCACTTTGGCACATGTCTGGTCCCCACTGTCTCTGATTTAATGGGCATTAACTGTCCCAACTGAGTTTCTGGAATAAAATCCATTGATCTGTGTCAGTCAGGATCTTGAAAACTGAAGACCTGAGATTTAAGAACCCAGACTGCTAATATGCATTAAAATTAGGTAGGAGCCTCTGCTGGACTCTGGTTCAGGCTCTGACAACCCCAACCCCAGCTAAAATTCATCCAAGTAAACCTCTTGCCTGGGCAAGATCAAAACATCTGTTATTATTGTTATTAGTATTATTATTAAGGAATAATCCTTTCTCTCTATGCGGTGGGATATCCCTCCTGGGGCAGCCGTTTGGGATTTCTGTTTTACAGACCAAATGCAGTGAAACGGAGACGAGCTGCTGAAAGCTCAGTAAGTTGATTCAGAGTTGAAGGGATTTGTTCACGATGTTTTCCTCCTTTGCTTGTACACATGGAATACCTGGAGCTCAGCTCAGCAATAGTTTTAAGACGACATCAAGAGTGATCTCAACGTACCCGAGGCAAACTCCCTGAGGAGGGGAATGATCCTTTGGGGCGGTGCTTGGGGCTACGAGTAGCATGAATGGGATTAGAGGGGAAATAGAGTCGAATATTAAGAAGAAATTATTCTCAGCAGCAAGATCAGCTAAACTAAACCAGTCTCCCAAGGGAAGTAGTAGTAGCGGTGCCATTTGACATCTCTAACGCTAGATTTGGCAAACTGTTAGAAACACGGCGCGGAGAACAATTTTACATCTGCAGAGAGGTGGCGAGGACAGCCCCAACAGCCTCACTGCCTCCCTGACCTTTCCGGCTGCGCGTGCTTCTGGGCGAGTAGCACGGCCAAGGTCCCCGCGACACCGGCACACGGTGGATCGCAGTGGGTATGCAGATTTGACGAAACACTGTAATTAAATCTATATTCTTTTTCTTTCTTTTTTTTTATTCTCACATGTGAAAAATGCCCACACACCAAGTGTGATTTTCTCAAGAAATGCTTCTCTGCTGAGGCCAGCATTATAATTAAAACTACTTAATCCAATCCCTTGAGATCTTTCCATGCATTTTTCCTATCCCAAGGCAATCTGAAATATAAACTTACTCCAAGTAAATCTGTCAGAAGGAAAACTAGGATGGTTTTCCCGGTCAGATCCCAGCGGGACAGGCTGAGTCTGACTCCAACTGTGTCAGGTTCATGGCGTTACTGAAAACTGGGCTGCGAAAGAGGAGAGTTGGCCTCTCAGGGGTCACCAGCGCCGGGTGATCTGGAGGAAGCATCTCACGCTCTGTGAGATGTCCAGAGCCTAAGGAATAGGAGAATTAAGTCTGGCCTTTAATAAAGCCCCTTTAGTAAAGCCTTTTAATATGATCAGTCTGTCTCCTCAGTTTTCTAAATCTTAGTTAGCCTCGTCCCATTTTGTTTCTGTGCTAATACAGATTCTGTCCTAAGACAGAACTGAAGCTTTGCAGTCTTCTCTCTCCTGCCGTTGCTTACAACTTGGATAATATTTCTTCGTGGTTCTAACAATGTGATGCTTTCTCCAGTTCACTTCTTTTGGACTGACTTCGATAGTGATTTCCCAAGCCAGTATTTTTCTTACTGAAGTCAATAATTACGTTTGCGAGTCTCAATATTGGGCTGTAGCAAGGCAAGGCTTCAAAAGCCTGGAGATGTGGATGGCGACAGTCTTACCACCCCAACCTGCGTGGCAGGAAGGCACAAGCAAAATGCCTGAAACTCGTCTTCATGAGCTCTGCACCAACCTCTATAAAAGGGGTGCATCTCGTGCCCCAGGGAGATGAAGATTTAACTTGGTCATCTTCCAGAAGGGATGTCTTTCTGACTCTCCAGACAGACCAACTGCAAAGGGTCCCCAGGGACAGGAACAACACAAAGCTGCAGGAAGAGGAGGTATGATTTGACGTATGGCCAGACTCGTCATGATGTTAACGGGAGAAGGCTAAAATTCAGATAAGATTAAAGGAAGCCAAAGGCAGCAGACAAGCACACAAGGAACTGCAGAGTGACAGTATGAATCTTGCAAAGGAGGTGTCCTCACCAGCAGGCACAGCCAGCAGAAGCCTTGAAGCTTTTCCTGCTCAAATCAAAGCTCCTACCATCTTCCAGTGAGATCAGGGGCAATACTTCAGTCCCAGTAAATTACATTACTTGTATTAATATTAACTCTTACAAAGTTTGGAATGCCTGAAGACCCAGTCCACATAGGTGTTTGTTTGTATGTATGAATAATAAATATTAGATGATGTAAATTATCTATGTTGCCACCAAATCCAGACAAAATGAACTGCTGAGATTTGGTACCAGCTCGTGTCAGATTTGCTGATGGCAACCTCTCCTTGTCTGGAGGATGTTCTACAAGAACAGAGTTCTTCAGCTGGTCCAAAAGCATTAGGACAACTGATGGAGTAAAAAGAAATTTCAAAAAAACCTTGAAAATGTCCAGATTTACTGCAGAGCTGGATACAAAGCAAAGTAAACAAACATGGCTTCATTACACAGCTCACTACACTCCGCAACTGATAGGCAGTCCCTGTTGCCTGGCCACATACAGTATCTCAGCAGTGATTTCTGTCCAGGAAAGCCAATAAAATAAGAAGGTATGTTGCCAAGGTGAAGTTTTAAGAGTTACAATTTTAAATTTCCTATTAGGGATAAGGTAAGATTCATGGATGATATACTGATTTATAAATATGTTGAGACAGTAAGTATTTTTGGCTTTAGGCTGGAATCAGAAGGCTTGGTGTAAAGAAAGATTTTTAAAGGGTTTGTGGTACATAGAATAAATCCAACTTATACTTTCAAAGAGCCCTCTGGCTGTGTAAAAGATGATGACAGTGACAGTGAAAAAAAATTTGCTTATATCTACAATGCTCCATTATTTTCTCATTAACTTGAGTTTTAAAGGGAATCATATTAGTGCCTCCAGAGAATGAGCTATATAAACAAGAGCTACAAATTTATCTGTGCATTAAAATGAATGCTATGGTAACAGGTTTGATTGCTTTGGATGCAATTTAAAAACCTAAAGGGTGTATTATCCTGAGATAATCTTACCCTTGGGTCCTTATATATATTATATCTCATACCTCTTATCCTGTGGGACAGTGCCTAGCTAATAATAGCCTTTCTGCCTTTGTCTGGTTTGTCATTCTGCAACTGAAACATGCTTCTTCCAACTTCAGATTACACATTAGTTAAGTAATTTTGTTTTGATCACTCTGAATCTTTAGTTTATGTCTGGAGAACATATCAATTTATTTCCTTGGACGGTAGGAAAAAACGTCTTAGCAAAAGCATAGTGCAGCACGTGGCACTCGGTGGAGCAGTGGAATTTTCATCCTTTGGAGTGTCCAGGGCTTGGCAGAGCTGCAGTGGAGCCCTCTGCTCCAACTTCTGCAGCCTTGGGGCCAGTTTTGTACCAGTGACGGATAGTCTGTGCCCTGGGTGTTGGCACCTCATAGACTGGATTTGCTGGTCTTCACAAGGAAGACCTCAAAAGTTGCAAAGCACTGCAACAGATTGTTCCTCTGGCAGCATCTTTGATGCACCTTGCTTTCTAAGATCTCTCCAAACCCAGAAGGTCATGGGCACAACTCGGAGCTGCTCAGGTTTACACTGACTTTCCAACCATCTGGGAGCAACTGGAGATGGTCTTTCATCAGACTGTGGAGCTGTTTTTTTAAAAAAAATTATTCTTTTTGAAGTCCTGTGGATGTAGACTTACTGGAAAGATTAAGATGGCTTTAACCTGTATCAATAATTTTCAGGTGCTCACAGCTATCTCGCCCCGTTATTTGACCTTCATGTGATGAGGGATCCCCTGTCCATTGACCGGTAGATGGCTGTGGTGGACCAGTGCTTGGACATGGCCACAGCACACCAGAGGAGCAGATGAGGAGACAGGATCCAGTTCTTTTTACTGTGGATGAAGTGGTGGCTGTGAGGCTCTCATCCCATTATCCATGAATCAACAATCTCGGAAGCTGGAGGCATTTTCCATTCTCCAGGCCTGAGCCTTTCGGTAACCGTGAAGAATCTCAAATCTTACAAAGGTTGAAGGAAATCAGTACATTTGCTTCATGCCTTGAATTAGTCAAGAAAGTGGCAACAGCCCATTTTCCTGTTGTTTGTTGTGTTTTTTTTTCACTCAATCACAGGTCTCCTCATACTGTTCATTGCAACACTATAATTTTCTGTTCGACATTTGCCACATAAGCTGAACGCACTGGCACTGGAATATGATTTACAGATGGAGACAGTGGTACCTTATTAGAAGAAAATGACCTTACTTTTCAATGTCTAAGTCAAATTCTACAGGTTAGCAAAGACTCCTCAAGGCCCCAGTGAGCCGTTGCATGGCTTTTCTATACTGTTCCTGCTATAAATTCCTTCAGAGCGTGCCTTCACCTGTCAGTTCTGTTGAGATATTTTTGAATGTTATAAACTCCCACATCTTAAAGCCAGGTGTTGAAAGAATCCCTATTATCACCGCGGCAATGTCAGTGACAATAACAACAGTTAATAAGCGATGATAGGGATGCAAGTGTCTGGTTCCTGTGTACTGCTTGTCATTTGCAGTCAAATCTTACACTTCAAGAGGAGTTTTTGGGAGCGAATGCTGAAAAATTGATGTCTTCCAGGAACTGACTCCATTAAAAAACGCATCCATGTTTAATTCTACTTAATCTTCTCTAACTTAAGTGTGCTCTGCTCATAAAATACGGAAGTGTAAGCCGGTGAACACGTGCACGTGTATATTAAGGACTGTTTGGTTTAAAAGGCCTGTCCCAGCCTTCAGCTGGATGAGAACAGGAACTTGGCCACGTTGGCTTGGGCAGGGTTACCAAAGTCTTGTTTGGGAAGGGGATCTGTAGCTTTGATTCGCAATTCAGAGATAATTTAAAAAAGAAGAGGAGGTAGCTAATATACATGTTGCCACTGCACTGAACACAATACCACATCATTCCAGTGCTTTGCTGCACTGTGTTTTATTTGTTCTCTGTTTTGTACAGGTTAAAATCAGGGACTCACTGGTATTTGTCTCAGAAAATTATTTATGGCAGTCGTTTTTGCACCTCTCATGCAAAAAATTAAAAGTGAGCATGAAAGGGAATTGCCTATCATGCCTGGGTGAGACACATCCTTGCCTTTTGCCTTATCTGCTCCCAGGCTTTGCAGGTCTGCTAAATGTCTTTTGCAGGCAATCTCTTTCCCTTATACATACTGTGTATATTTTGCAGCTTACAACATATTAAATAGCCCGTGTAAGAAGAGTACATGAATTATTGATACTGTACCGGGAGAGAAAGTAAAGGGGAACAGAGAGAATATTACATGATGTGGTAAAGCAGCCGCGTTTCCCTCAGACGCCTGGGCCAATAGCTCTGTGAGAAACCCTGGGGTTTGTTGCTTGGTGCGTATCCAGTTGATCTCAGGTGATTTCTTGCTCACTGGGCTCATCTCTTCCAGTTTTTTTGGTTTTGAGTATAAGCTGATACAAAAGCTTCGACAAATTATTTAAGTGAGAAGTGCAGCTCCGTCTTTAAATATGAGAGATTCCTTGCCTGTTGTAAATCCAAGAGACGGGGAGATCCAGGCCTCCCTGCTTCATTTTCGCACAATCGCAGACTCGCAGAACGCTAGGAGTTAGAAGGGACCTCAAAAGATCTAGTCCAACCCCCCTGCCAAAGCAGGACCACAAAGAGCAGTTGATCTCTTTGTGGGATTCATTGGTTGAATTGTCAGCCTTTTTTTTCCCCCATCATATTACTTCTTTTGACTGGGAAGGGAATCCTTTGTTTTCCACATCCTTCTCTGTTTTCCCACTTCAGCTAATTTTCTTAGCTTTCATAAATGTGAGTTCATTCCTGCAGGACTTCAGGGCTTCGTAACCAAATATTGTATCCAGCTGACCACAGGTACATCGCAGCACGCAGTTGAGGAAACCAATACGTCTGCCCACTGTAAGATATGGATCTCCCATCTTTTTCTACTTCTTTAGTGTGTTTTTTTTTTTTTTTGTTGCACGGCAGAGGGTCAGAGCCCATTTTGTCCTATAAGCCCAGGCTTTGTGCTTTGTTTTGTGTCAACTTCATGTTATCAGTTCTTTTCCTTTGACTGAAGTTGGACATCAAACTGAAAACCACTCCTTCATCTATTCTAGTGTGAGCCAGGGGAAAAAAGCCTTTACACTTTTTAGGAAATAATTGGGTAACGCTATAACAGGACCTCCTAAGGAAATCATGGTAACAGGCTGTCATAGGCTTTCAAAGCAGAAAAGGGAAAATTGTTTCATCAGAGCCTTTAAACAGTTGTATCTGCAGACTTCAGGTGAACAAATTGCACGTGGGCAGCAAGGAATAAATCAAGTACTTACATAATTTTTTTTAGTCTGTATTGTTCCTGTCCCAAGCTCTACAATTTTGCATATCATTTTGAGCATTTCAAAATTTGAAGTTATTTTTATCCTGTAAGAAGTAGCTTCTACATAAAGAGTGGTTGCTAATGTATTATAAACTAGGATTAGCTTAATTAGGGACTTCACAAGAAACTAATGACTATTTAAGCCCTGAAAACAAGCTAATTATTTTGTATCATATTGTTGCTAAGGCTGTCCTCGGCTCTCTTAAGGTGAACATTCAAAAAGATGTATGGCAGACATGCTAATTAACAGATTTCTTGCAATCATGTTACAATTTTTTGTAATATATAAAAATACCTCTTTTATGCAACACTTCATATATGTGTGTATATATATATATATACACATTGCTACTCAGGTTATTTGACAGCATGATTCAGTGCTTTTTATAAGATTATATCACCATCAAAGTTGCTGCTAGAGTTGCAGAAGATACAGCACTAGTTTTCCCCTAGTGCTCTGCTGAAAATTCCAGTAGTTTCAATGTCTGTGCCACACAGTTTCATAAATTCCTTCAGTTCATATTGCTTCCTCGCAATTCGTTTGAGACTGTTAAAGAAATCCAAATTATGAAGTTAGAATGGCAGGATCTGAATTTCCAAGAGGCAAAGCCCCTTCAGCAGCACCCGAAACCCTCTGGAGCATCTCTTCCCAAGTCCTCACCTGCTGTCCCACCCCTGCTCGCTGTAGTTGGAGCTCACATTACTTACCAGGAGTTAGGAGCGGAACACTGTAAAATCCACAGGCTTCACGCCATGCAATGGAGTGTAAATTCATAGCAGTTTTCTGTAACCGATGTGTTTAACAGCATATGGAATATCTAGCATTTAGTTCTTATCTGTACTTTCCCCTTTTCTATACATGATAGTTGCCTTTTCTCAAAAATCCCCTTTTTCCTTTAAATTCCTCTGTTCTTACTTTTCATGTTCAGTATTTCTTCACCGTCGCAGTGTCTCACATTATCTGTGAGACTTCCCAGTCCTTCAGCATTTTTCATGTGCGTACATATACATCGTATACATACTCCAAGATCTCACTGCTGTATTTGCAATTAATGGCTCAATTCATCCTGGCACACAAACTCTTATAAAGTGGCGAAAAATGATTCCTGATTAGATAGCTGATTTCCATAAAAGAGTGCTGGAACCAAAGCAGATGAGTTCTCAGCTCGACTTTTAACTGGCACATTGGCTCCGGTTCATCGTAAATTTCCCATGGTGTTAGTCAATCTAAATCCGTGCAACTCCAATGGAAATCCGTGCAACCCCGCCTTAAATGGAATAATGCAGGCATGGGTATTCTTCCACAAACCAAACAGCTGACAGAAAAATGATTACACTATTATTAAGCATCTATGCACTTTCTGCAGCTAGGTATTGTCAAATCAAAATTATTAAGCTTCATTAGAGAGCTGGTGCCTTGAAAAAAATTCCTCGGAATGTCCTAGATGAAGGCCCCTTCAATAAGGACGGATAGCATTGCAGCTCTGCAGCATACCTGTTCTGGCTTTTTTTTTTTCCACCTTGAATTTCCCATGGTGTCATCTTATCTAATCATTGCCTGGTAATGCTGGCTCCATATGAAATCTTCCATAGAAAATGAGAGTTCATACATCTGTCTCCCGCTGAAAATGCTCATGAATAATGGCACGTCACAGCACTAGTCAGTAAGAAAGCAAAGAGCAGTTCCAGCTCTCTGAAAGGCAGAAGGCTCTGGAGGAAGAGAAATTTGATTCTTATTTTAATTTTGTACCAGGTGCTTCCTCAGGTCTAGATTGTCCCAAGCCCTTGGAGGAATATTAACGGGGAAGTCACAAAGATATCTTTTTTTTTTTTCCCCCTCAGAGCAACAGCCAGACAACAGTCATACCTTCTGGGGCTGGATAGGTGCAGTGACAGCCCTTTTTTCATAGCCGTGAGGCACAGCTCTGAAGGCAGGAGCCCCTGAGCTCTCCTTGAGGAAATGCCTGCGAGGGACCAGCCACGGTGAGCGTGCGTGCGCATGTGTGCACACTCGTGTTCGTGCCGGCTCCACGCACTCGCATCCCCTTCATATTTTCTGCTGACATGCCCATCAGTGGAATGTCGTTGTCCTTTATTCCTGTCGTAACTGGATGCTTATTAATTTCGCGCTCAGTATTTTGGTCATAAAAAGGACGCCAGCCTTCATTTATTACACGTATAATCATCATCTTCCTCATAAACCCAGCTCGGTACGCTGGGGATCCCTGGCAGACCACCCTGGCTGTGGACCCTCCTCAGATGCTTCTGACTGATGAAACAATTAATTTTTTTTAAGTCTCTTATTGACATTGTGATCCCAAGAGCATCGGATGAGTTAAATGTTTGCTTATTATAATTGCACATTTCACATGCTAGAAGCAATTTCTGTATTATATTACTAGTACAATATTCGACACTGTGGAACTCTCTCTAATAAGGAATCAAATTCAATCAGACTTGAGGACTATTCATGTGAATGACTACCATTACTTGATATCATCCCTAATGCAATAAACTGAGTGTTTGATATAATGCTGTTATAGTAGGGATATGCGTAACCTATTTGTTATCCATCATGTGAATCGAGGAATAGCGTGATCAAAATTAATTACATTTTAGGGTATGTCTGAATTACAGCTAATAAAAAAAAAAATCAGCTTAAATGTGTTTTTCAGGGGGAAAAAAACTCGATGTGATGCTGCGATCTCATTTGCAAAATAGCTTTTCTTAAGAAGCGATGTGTGTCACCAAGAAAGTTTGTTCACTACCTACGTGGCCTGCACTGCAAGCTGCAGCGATGCTGGCTGCAGCATGTGACCTTTCAAAGAAATATTACATGATACAAAAAATATTACATCAGCTTTCAAAATAGGGAACTGAAAAGAACTTACAAAAATAAAAGCATTTCCAAGTCAAATGTTTTATATGAAGTGTTACCCGTGGGAGCTTTTTTCATAAATACATAAATGCAGCTTTTGGGGAATGCCCATAATTGCTGTATTACATATTCCTACACTTGGCAAACTGATTCCTGCATTTGGAAAATAAATCAATTTGGGCTTTTTCAAGTAACAGGGAGAGGCAGAAAATACTTTTGCACGTGATCACAGTAATTACTTACGTACAGAAGTAACTTCTATATAGTCTTTAACAAGTTCACTGAGGATGGCTTTTTATTTTAAAGCCCAACTGCACCCCAGGCAAGGAGCCAAACATCGCACACAAAGAAAACCCAATGGAGTGCAGGTGGGATACTGAGCTACATCTTTAGTGGAGGTATGGCTAACTGTACGTATATAGATAGAGCTCTATAGGGGATGCAGTGAGAGCTGTCACAAGGTGAGTCAGGGAGAGAGTAGAAGCAAAGGGACCGTGTAGTGAGCACGCTGCGGTCTGATGGGAGGGGAAGAGAAAGAAAACAAAGGAGGAAGCAGAAACAGAGGTCAAGTCCTCTGGCCCCCAAGGAGGAGCAGGTATAGCCTGGGCAGTACTGCAAGAGCGCCTGAATAAAGGATGGGGAACACAGCGTGCGTGGAACAGGGGCGACTTGAAAGGAAATCCTCTCTTCTCATGGTTCAGAAAGGTTTCATGTGTGCAGCTGTTCCAGCCCTCCAAAGAGAAGCTGCGTGAGCTGATGGATGGGGCCAGAGGGTCCCTGGGCGGGAGGTCGCTTCCAGAAGCAGCTCCTGACCTGCCCATCGTGCTTCCAGCCTTTCCCCCTCCATCCCGCATCCCCGTCTGCCGACGCCTGGAGAACGCCGGGAGTCTGCACCCTGCAGAGCTCGCCTGGGCTGCTCCAGCTCAGCACCAGAGGTACTGAGCCACTCACAAAAGCATCAGAGTTGTATCCTCCTGATGCTGTGTCACTCTAGGAGCTACAAATAACGTTAGTCATATATGCAAGTGTTTGGGGGATTGTGAGCTAATCCTAGTCTCTGAAACAGCCGTAGGACTCACCAAATGGTTTCTGACCTTTCTGGTGAAAGGCTCTTGGAGTATTTTGTGTTTCCTCTGATTATTCCTGCATATCTAAGACACGTGGCTCCTTTTATATTGGTTTTCAGACAAAATTTATTGATCTTGCTTCTCTTACTTTATCGAGTTGTCTTAGGCATAGCTAGAAATAAAAAAAAAATGAGTTTCCTCCTTTTATTGACGTCTTATAAGAGTTTAAAATCCAGTGAAATAATTTTGTTGAGTTACGTCCTGCTAGACTTTGTAATAATTCTGCCCTCCTTCTTTTAAATCTTCACAATCTTGCTAATTACCTTCCAGGTTGGTGTGGTTAATCCTAGTGCAGATGCCAGCATTCTCTGATCATATGAAATGTTAAGGTTTCCTATTAAATCTTGAAAAAAATGTAGCCAGGGTCATATATTAGTGAGAATTCTGGAAATGTTAAGAAGAAACTTTAAGAGGTACTTGGAAAATAATGATTGACGAATTTGACAAAACCAGCACAATTCATCCTATATTTGCTTACGGTTCTGTTTTATACATATATATGAACTTTCAAACTCATTTATTCACTTTACTGACATGCATAACCAAGGGCATGATTTATAATGATTTGTTATCCACTATTAGATTAAAAAAAGTTTAATTAATTTTTCATTAGCCACAGCTAATGATGGGCTTGTTAACCATCTCGAGGTGAAGCCAAGAGCTATTAGCTATATTAAGGACCAGTTTCAAGAAAATTACTCCTTTTATAATCCCCAAAATGAATTATAATGTTTTTTCCCCTTTCAGAAAACTGTTTTAAGTTATATAGCTATATTAAAATCTATACGGAAGACAAGCTTTGAGGAAAAATTGATCATGTAATGAAAATTATCGACTAAGTTTTGCACCAATTAAAATGAGATCAAACTTCTTGAGGATTATTCTAAAGAGATAACCTTGTGAAATTAGTCACTGTTTTTTGTACTTAAAAAATCGACATAATCAGTTTATTGTATAGAAAAGGACTGAACTAGAGGGGGTGACTATTCAGAGGAACTTCTTCGCTGCCACTAGACTTCTGCTGGTTGTCTAAGCTTTGTGTCTTACAGAAACAGAAATTAAGGTTTGAGCTGAAAAATTATTTGAAAAATGTAATTTAACTGAAAAATTAATTCATCCTGCTCTGTGGCCCCTGCTGGGTGAGGAGGCTGAGTGGTCATTGTGCCACAGTCTGTGACTCAGAGAACTTGCAAAAGAGTAAGAAATATGGATGAGTAATTAACGTGTAAAAACGTGGAGGGGGGAGAAGTGAAATTGGAATGATTTTCAGAAAGAGGGATTACATTAAAAATAAAATCAAAATTTTAAAAATAAGTGCCTAAACATAGAGTTCTGCAAGATGAATAGTCTAAAAGCTGATTTGGAATGGGTGGGAGGAACAGGCCTATTGAAATCACTGAGAAACGTGACTGCTCAGTAGCTCTAAACCCTGTGAGTTTGAACAGGAATTCAGAAACCTAAATTTTAGCCTCAATTTTAGCAAATCTCGACCAGAGTCTACACTCAATAAAAATGTGCTTAACTTATGTAAACAGCTGTATGAGGATGAAAATGCTGTTTCAGAAAAGATTCTAAATTCCATTCCGTTCCAAACTGCAATAAATTCTCAACGTTTCCCCACAGCACATCTGGGAAAGGCTGGGGAAGCCATTTTCTGTGGCTTCAGATGTTTTCATTAGGTTTTCGTCCATTTTTAATGTCACCATAACATACACAATACACCCTCAAAATGTTAGAAACTCAAACTGAAAGTTGCTGCAAAATTTAAATATTAAAACCCAAAATAATTATTTTTATCATATGAGACCCTTTTACTCTTTTTTTTTCTCCTCTAAATGAAATTTCAGTGAACTTGGCATGAACTTGACACGGCGCCAAGAGCTTCCGTATGAATTTCAGTAGAAATTCAGAGCAAAGCAAGCCCCAACGCAATGACCGATGCGAGAAGGGAAGAGAGAAGGGAGCAGAATCAGCCCCCAAGGACAGACCACGTCCCCTGACATTTTCAAAGAAGATGTTTGGCCTCCAGCCGACCAACTTGGACACAACTAAGCTCATTCCTACAGCACAGTGCTCCCCAAATAAAAAGCCTCAGCTGCTCAGCGCTTGTTCTGTGGATGTTGCGTGGATTTAGGGTTGTCTCCAACCACCTCTGGGATTTAACTGCACATCAGCAGTGTCATGGATGCAAATTCCACCTCCTGTTCACCCATCACTGGGATTGCTGCTGTAATACTTCGGTAAAACCAAATGATGCTGGAGCTGGACTTGCCCACACGCACGAGGGATCCCAGATGTGCAGGATGCGGGTGGGATGCTGGAGTCCCAGCTTTGCGTGGCACCGAGGTTCTCCGTGAGCGCCGCAGACATGTCTGTGTAGGCAACGCCGAGCAGAAAAAGACCTCATCCAACCTTGGGAAATGCAAACGTGAGGACAGGCAATCTTCAACCTGGCCCAGAAAGGAATCGTGGGTCGTAAATGTATGCAGCAATATCTGGATGCAGGGTGACCTTCCTGTTCGCATGAATTTCTCTGTAGGAGGACAACCCAAATGAGCGCTTACGGCTTGCAGGGGTGTGCAACAAACAGCCTCTGCCTGCCCACGTCCGTTCCAGAGAGGCAACATTTCATTGAGAGCAAGAACGCGCACTTTAAAAGCATAAAGAGAAGTGTAAGACCCTCTAAATGTCTTGCCTGAGGCAATCTGTTTCCTTTCACAGGATTGCTGGCGAAACAGGTCTACAAGGACTGTTCTTAGCACTTCCCATCAACGCCGCTGCGGCGACGAGGGCACAGTTCTCACCCCAGATCCGCACAGAGATCCCAGAAACACTCGTGCCTGTCGAGGCCCCGTCCCAGTCCATGGGACCACACACCCACCCACCCCGACCCTGGCACTCACTGATGGAACCGCGGGCCCTTCTCGCCGCGTGATGCAGATCCTACGTTACGAAATCCCATCCCAAAACGTGCGTGTCCCTGCTCGGGTGGGAAACAAGGTCGCAGGACCCTGGAGCACCAGGCGCGGGGTCCCCTCCGTGGGTGGGATTTCCCCCACATCGCTGCCTGCGAAGACACGGCATTCGCTCATTTGGGGAAAGCCGGTGAACCAAATCTCTATATCCTAAAAGAGGATGTTAAATCAAGACAAATACAAGGAAGAAGAAGAGCTTATATAAGTAAGCACAAAAAAAATGTATTTGTTTTCTTAATATAAACCTGCTTAAGCCAACTTCACTTAACTGATGCTTCAATTTGCTACCAAAATACCTTGCTAGGCGCCTTCAAATTCTACTGGAATGATTAAACACATTTCTCCATCTTCACTTGGATTTTTTTACCTAATAGAATCAATATATATACATGTAAGTTTGGTCAATACAAATATTTAGCCAATCTAAATAATGAGGCGCAAAGCTTTTGAGTAGAAAATAAATTATTTGCTCCTCACAGCTCCCCAGTCCAGTTACTTTTACATATGTGTGACTGTGCAGCTGAAGAGGGTGCGTGGAAGGAGCAGAAGTAAAGGTGCCCCAGTTACCCCAAGCCTGGCCTCTCTCACCATCTTTGTGCTTGACGTTACAGCCTTAATGCTGCTCCTTTAACTCAGGACATGGGCAAGAGCAGACTACTGGTAAAACTATCCAGTATTAGAGCGAAGTCTTGGTGATCTATCTTATGAAAATTATGGGCTTTTATTCCTCCCGTTAGCAACAGTGGGTGTCTGTCTATCATTTGTTAATCAGTCTTTACTGGATCCTATAGTGGAAAGAAAGAAATTGCAGATTTCACAGCGAAGCAGAAATAGAGAGAGACAAGTGTAGATGGAGCCTCCTGGGTCTCCACTGTTCTCTCATGGATGTGGAAAGGGGACGTAGGGCACGTTGTCTGAAAAAGCAGCGGATCTTTACCCTCTATGTACCCTCTTGGGTCACTTTGTCCCAATCTCCCCTTACCTCTGTGACCCACAGTTTACACGATCCAGCCAGAGGTTTTGCCCGTGCTGGCAAGTAAATTCCAGTAACTCCAGAAAATCAGGGGTTTGGCTTCTTAGAACAGAAATTGGGCTAAAGTTCTGGAGATAAATAAATTCCATCTGGTTCTAGTGAAGTGATGTTCTGCCCACGGCTGGACAGAAGCCGTGCCTGTATGCCCATTCCGGGAACATAAGGATACTACACTGAGGCTTAGGACTTACTAGATTGTACAGGTGTTGGACACAAACTAGTACAACATCCTCGGGTGGGGGGAAAATCATTTTATGACCTATAAACCACATAAAGGAGCAAAATTGGAGACAATTTTTGATGGAGAAGAAAATGTGCCCTGCCAAACTGCCAGCCTGATGTGCTGCATGTGCATTCCGAAGTAGAGGACTAAATTTTAGCAGCCCTGCCAAAAGCGCAACAAAGGGATTGAAAAAGTGTCCCGCAGTGGTGGTACTGTTGCGTTTGGCACCGTCCCCCTCATCCAAGCCATTAGATAGTCTGCCCAGGGCTCACACTGAGGACCAGGGCCGTGGTTTACCACGACCAGCATCTCCCAGAGCATCTCGGGCAGTGAAGGATGGGAGGAAAAACCCCAGCAGCAACACTAACGCTGATGTGGGAATTTGTCACGGTGACACTGATGGTACTGAGAGTCCTACATCGTAATGATTGGTTTACAATAAAAATTACTCCAAATGCTGGATCGGAAAAAAAAAGGATGGTTCAGTCCATCAAATCGCTGTCAGCTGCAAATTAGGTTGCCCATCCCTAGGCAATGGGGAACGTAATTGGCTTTGTCCATCGCCGGGTTTATTTTTATCTGTTCTGTTAAAGTCAGGCTCTTTCGTCGCTCACACTAGTACAGAGAAAAAAGGGATTGGTACAGAAAGGCTCTATCACTCCTTACACCCACAATAAATGGGGCAAGTTAGCCATGAATTTCTAAAATTAGCCAAAGATTCTTCTTTGAGGCGCTGCTTTCTGCCAGAGCGAGGTTACCTTCATGGAAAAAAGTCAGAATCGTTGTGTATTTTAGCATATGGACTTCCAGGAGCCTTAGACTGAAACAACCCTTAAACTGCAAGTGGCCAATGCTCTAATTTAGTCCCCATGGTTACACAAGAGGGGCTGGAAACCTTCTCTTCTCTTTTCCAATCCTGTAACTATCACAGTAACTTTAAAACCTGCTAGAATTTGCTGAAGGCAGGATGGAAATACACATATCTAACGCCTCCCTTCCCGGGGACTGATCATTTTGACACCGCCGGTTGCAAGGCAAAGTTCTTGCAATGTGATGTCTTGGCGTTTCTACAAAATGTGATAATGTAAGACGAGATTATGAAGTTGTGTGGGACTGAAATAGCCACCAATAGACTTCTCTGGGAGCGTATGAGCAACTGGAAGCCATTACTACCCCCGACGTGTCAGGATATGTTGCTTTTGCTGTCGGGAACACCTGTGCTACAGACTGGAAGTGGAAGTAGTCTCCATCCCCAGCGCGACATAAAACTGTCAGACAGTCGGGAGTCTCTCTCCATCCCTCCTTTAAATTCACATGGGTTGGTATTCAGCTGTCTATACGCTCCAAATTTTTCTATCTGTTCTCCTCCCTGTGCACAAGTTTTAAGACTGTGCCCTTCCCTGGGCAGCAGAGCTTTCTTCACGTGCTTCCCTGACGTTGCAGGGTACAGTGAGACTCTGAAAAGGAGAAAAATCCACCGGAAAAATAAGTATAGCTGGCTAAGTAGGAGAGGGAACAACGTCTGTCATCTTAACCTGGAGAATTCGGTTCTCTACTTACTCGCTTCTCCCTTTCTCTCACTCCCAACTTTAGGGCAACTCAGCAGTCACCTCTGTACCTGGGAAATCCTGCGCAAGGCTTGTCTAAGCCTGGCTCTGCGTGGAGGAATGAGGGCACGCACCAAACCAAGGGAGAGGTAAGCTTTAACTAACCTGCACCCGGCACAAAAGAACCGCGTCTATGAACAGCTCCTCGTAGGATTATGTTCACCAGCAAAGGCCAATAATTCAGAGTGAGGACAAACTGGAGACCTCTATAAGGTACAAGTGGTTATAAGGAAGTAACAATTCTTTATCGCCTGCCTACTCCGGTAGGTTTGTGTCCCGTTTGCCTGGCTCCAAATGTGCCTGGATGGCAGAAATCACGCCGTGACACTCCCTCGGCACTGCACACCTGGGAGCTGCTGCATCCTGAAGTGCGAAGCAAAGGATGAAAAAAAAGTTTGGAAAGATGCATATAATAATGATTGAGATTTACGAAGAACTAGTAAAAGGCTGTTGTTGCTATTGTTGTTGGTGTTATTATTATTATGCTCTGGTAGGTGAAAATCACGGAGAGGAAGAGGCTTCCGTTGAAGATACCCACTTGCCCCCATCTCATCCTGAGCTGGGAGGCAGCTCTGCTACTAACCCAGTGCCCTGATTTCTTCTCCTGGAAATAATAGAAATAAAGAAATAATAATAGAAATAATTCTGGCACGCAAAAAGCCTCACAGCTAACCTCAGTAAATAAAGCATCCTGCGTTGGGGTGTCACACGTCTGAGAGCTTTGTGGCTCAGGACTGTGCCGCCGTTGCTGCTGGGCCTCGGGTGGGTTTGCTGTGACAAGGCTTTCACGTGACGTCACGTTTAGGTTGTCAGTGAAAGTCCTGCAGATTAGTGTCCCCTGAAATCTCACTAAGCAGCTTGTCCTAAAATGCTCTTTATGTGGATCATTTCGAAAATCGCACAAGACAAAACGTTAATTATTACTATAAAAATAGATATTATTGATTTTATATAATTCTGTTTAATGTGCGCCTCCGCACTTGGGATGCGTTGTTGAGAACTTGACTGATTTTTAAAAAGGACTGAAGAAATTCAAAATGAGACCCTGCTCTAAATTGTAAAATGAAAATCAGAAGCAAAAGTCGTTTACCTTTCTCTGTAATTGAATCCAGCTGGCCTGCTTCTACCCTGCCTTGCAGTCATTTACAGATACGCAAATGGTTTGAAAAAGAGCGTTGCCATTCTTGTCTGCATTGCACACCAGAAAACCAGACAATGCGTGGCTTTACACAGTTTTTTTTTATCAGTTTTGCCATTCTGCTATTTTCATGTTCTAATCCGGTTTAACAGCACGATAACGTTTCAGTCATATAGTTTTTAAAACAAAACATGAAGAAATCAGCCTCCACCTGGACAATATTGATGACGTCCCTTTGACAACCTGAATACTTCCCCACCTACAGGGCGACTTTTCGCAACACCTTCTGTATTTAAGTCGGGAAATCGTTGCCGTTTGAGGGACTCTTCGCAAGCATTTATGTAAGGGTGGCCCCAAATGG
>NW_009719307.1:0-6500 GCF_000703405.1 Apaloderma vittatum | reverse complement strand
AGCAGGAAGGGATTCTCCCCAGATGACTTAAATAGCAAAACGTAGGACTGCGTTTTAAACAGCGCAATTTAACAGCTTAATAGTAGTATCTTGAAAAATTAAATAAGCAAGGAGAAAAAAAAAAGCATTCTGCACTAAAACGCCAATGAGGTCTCCTAAGCAGTTGCTGAAAGAAGCGCCTGGTTTAGCAGGATGAGATACACCCTTGAAACTAGGCAGGTGATTATTTAGGACCTTATGTAGACAGGCATCAAGTATTGGATCCAGTTTGAAGCTTTTCTGTTTGTAGCTTTTTGTTTGGACACTGCCTTGCAGGGAGGGAATCCTTGGCACTCCCACAGTGTAAATTATTATTATTATTAATCCTTACATTAGACTGTTTCCACATTGATGGTCACCTTGGTGAGAAAGTGCAGAAGCTTGCTGGGTGGTAGAAACCCTTGCTGCAAACCTATTTTTTTGATTTATTTTTTTTCCTGAAAGGGTTAACATGGTAAAATGTAATTAGCCTCGAATTTTCATGGGCCTGTCATATATTTAGCTTGAGATATTAACGTTGCCTTGGCTGCAGCCTTTGCGATGGCACCGTATCACTTAGGGCTCCCGCTTTATTCCTGGATATCACTCAGCGAGGAAGGAAGGACAAATGAGACAGCATCAGCTTGAAAATACGTTCGGAATATAACAGCTTGATTGCTGCTGACCACCCAGAGGACAGGTGTGACACATATTTATGGGCTTGATTTTAAACCAATATCCGTTCATTTCATTTATGAGTCCCTTAGATGTTTTATTTTGACAGTTCCACAGTGGTGTTCCTGCAGTCTTTTGGCCATAAACTGTTCACAGTGGGATGTGTAGCTTATTACTTGGTGTGTAGGTGCTGTGCACCCCACAAGCTGATGAACTATGTACAATTTATTCATTGGATTTTCAGCCTAGTTAAATCAACAGCGGAAAGGAGACTTTCCTTGCGCTGTTTGAAACTGCTAACGTTTAATACTATAAAAGTGGTTAGGAAACGCTGAGTATTGTTAGGGATTTTGCATTACAACGTGGTGCTGTCCTTCTTACATTGATACCCAAGACTTTTATCAATATTCGGGAATCCCAGTTCCCAGAGCTATTTTGTAAATCTGCTTATACTGAGATTTTTCCTAAAATTCCAATTTCTGGAAGGTGACCACCCAAGAAGCTGGTATTTCTAGCTAGCTAGCCAGCAGGAGATAGATGGATGGTACAGAAAGGTAGAAAATGAATAGAAAATAAAACCTCTAAACATGAGAACCTTGAAAAATTAAGGATGCACAAAGTCATTCAGGGATGTAGGTTTGCAGGCATGCGTGTGTTTTTGTATACACACATACATGTACTGTCAAGATCATGATTTTAGTCAACTGCATCGGTTCAGAGCTTGGATGTACAATGCTTAGTACAGAACTTAGCGACACATACACCATTGACCTAGAAAACGAGTCTTTCACATTCATTTTGTTATGTCATTGTTTCTATTGGAATCTGGTTCCCAATTTGTGTTTTATTAATTTTTCCTACTGTATTTAATGAGGAGATAGATAGATAGATAGATAGATAGATAGATAGATAGATAGATAAAAGAGGTATAGTATAGAATCACAAAGTTTGTCCCTCAACATGAACAATCACAGAGGTGTAGGGTTTGGGTGATGCTCAGGGCATCACCTAATCCATCTCTGGGCCACAGGACTTGCCCTCTGACATTCCTGACACAGAACTTCACCCACCTTTTTACAGACTGCTCTGCCACCTCCTTAGCCAGTCTTTGCCACCCTCACCATCAGAAACATCTTCCTAATATTTGATATAAATCTTCCTAGCTGCAAATTAAGACCAAGTTCTTTTTCTCTCGCTGGTGCTATTTGTGGAGAACAAAGTGCTCCCTTTATTTCTCAGCATATTTTTGTATAATTCAAAAGTATTCCCATGTTCCTCCTACTCTTCTGCATGTGAGGGATAGCTGCTACTCCATTTTTTATGCCGACTTCCATTGCCTGAGCTGGAAGGGCAGCCGCCTCCTTCCGCGGCTGGTGGGAAGGATGGGGAGCAGCGCTCCTCTGGATGCAAGCTTGGAGCTGAAGGCTGAGGAAGACACCTTGGGTACCTCAGCTGATCCTGTCTCTCCCCATTTAATACTTTTAGCCTACTAAAAATAATATCTTAAGTGCCTGCTAATGTCTTTAATGCATCATGCGCTAGAAACCCAACTACTACAGTATTACCTGTTAGAAAAGATCCACGAGTTTAAGACCACGTTCCCTTTCGCCGTGTTTACAGACGTACATTAGTCCACAACTTCCATTATAGGTAACTGGAACTGGAGTGAGTCAGCTCCTCTTGAGCTTCATAGCGGAGCCCATTTAGGATGAAAGATCAGCTCTGATTCATAACTAGGGGCTGCTACAAGACTTGTGTCATCAGTAGCAAAAAGAACGGAGGGAGAGACTTGGAAGAGCAGAGAAGATGCCATTCTCACCATCTCTTCCATGACTGTTGAACTGCTTCTTCCCAAGAGATTAAAATGACTGTCCTTCTCGCTGCCTCCGAGCTGAACGATACGGTCTGTCTCTGTCTTAACTCTCCTCCAAGAGGAACTGCAAGGAGCGGTGTTGATGGGGAGCTTAGGACAGAAGCAGTTAACAGGAGACGGAGAATTCTGGCACCACTGGGCTGAACGGAAGTGTCACCACTGACATCACTAAAAGTAGGATCAAGGCTGATCTAAAAAGCAATTTAGAATATGAGCTTTTCTTTCCAAATGAGCGGTAAGTGCCTTCCTTTGCACAGAATTCAGTGCAGTAATAGTGCCTTCTATTACATTTTAAATTGATTGGCTTTATGGGCCACTACTGGGGAATTGCCCTAGCATCATCTCATCGGGCTCATGTTTCTAATTCTGGCAACTCTAAATCCAGATGCCCTGAAAATCCCTGCTGTTGCTTACAGCGCGTGCTGTAGGGTAACCTCCATTTTCGTGTGCCCAGACAAAGAAAAAGGAACTAGGACATATGTAAGATTGGCCCACAAGGTGAAAAGAAAACCAAGGGAAGCAACCTAGAAATTGCAAAAGAAAATGTTTACATGCAGAGCGTGTACGTATAAAAATACACCACAATTATTTTCCAACAAGTGTTTCAGCTAAGAGAATTCATACACTATTTTTTGCACTATTTTTTTTTTATGGTAGCATGAAGGAGTTATCATCTGAAGGTCTGTGTCCTGCCACTGGGGCCTTCGGGTGGGGAGCTTCAGAAAACACAGTTCCAGGTCCGCCTTGTTCCTTTGAGTGATCTGTGTTCAGCCTCATTTAGGACATCAGAACCTCTACTTGTGCTATCAGGTAAAAAAAAAAAGTCCCTCCACTGAAGAGAAAAAAAAAAAGCTTAAAAAAGATGCAGTACGTTGTCACAAAGGAAGATGTGGATGTGTGGCTGCAGAATTGCCTACGTGAAGTATGGGGAGAGCTGAAGAAGCCCCTCTCTGCGCTGGAGCAGAGCTCATAACTCTGTAGTTCGGATGGGAAGAGATCACCCTAAGGGAATTATTCTACCTTTCATCCACGCATGAAATTCTGGCTGCTGTCAAAGGAAGTTGTGCATGCCTAACCATGGCTGTACATCATTCTAATAAAGGCCAAAGAGAAGCTCGTATATAAGTGGAGTGCGAAGTTTTTTGACACTGGCTATAATAAATATCAGCACATTTATTAAAAAAAACCAAACCACGTGGGCTTACGAGCCTGAGGTGGGAAAAAAGCTATAGCTGTGCCTGATTTACCAGAAGGAAATATTTAATGCTGTTGAATCACTAGGAAAAAAATGATCTTGAAATGTCAGGAATCGGTGAGGATAACAGAACTGTCAATTTTGTCCATTAAAAACTCCCTTTTATTTTGCCTGCTTTTTTATTTTTAATAACGATCTGTTAAAAATACTGCTGTCATGATTTGCTCTTCTATTTTAATACTATCCCTTAGTTCTTCCCTCCTTTCTTTTTAATATTTACACATATCATCAAATCCTGGGTGAGATTTCTCTGCTGAAAAAAATCCTGTGAGTAAAGCCCAATTACATATCGCTTGTTACTGAGAGCAGGGCTGGGGTTTCTGTACAGCTTCAGTGTCCCGTTGAGTTTAAAGTAGAAGTAGTCCGTGATAATGTAATTCTGTGCCTTGTTATTCTTTAACTTCAGCTTAAGATAATGCATCACTTATAGTGGATGTAACTGCCCTGGTAAAAATCAGCATCAATTCCATGGGATAATAAGTAAGTGATAACGAGGCGACTGACAGTAAAAATTGTGGCCAGGAGCATCAGTTTGACATAAGAAGCTCTCCATCCCGAAGGATTCCAGCTGGAAAAAGCCCACTTCTAGAATTCTTTTCCACCATTTCCACCGTGTGTTCACCAGTGCTGATGCAGTTCAAGCAATCCGTGCCTGTGCTTGGTTGGGGCGTGTCAAAAGCCAGCGCTGTCTGGAGAAAAGGGCACCAAACTTCCAGCTGAGCCACAGGCTGGAGGTACCTCAGGGCCTCCTGCGGCTCCCCGTGGTGTCAAAAGAAGGACTGAGCCTTGGCCCCAGTTCTGACAGTCCAGATGTGATTCCCCAGCAGCCAGCGAAAGCTTTGCATTGACTTGAGGGGGCCAGGACCACCATCTGCATCAAATTCACGTCCCCTAGGAATGAGTCTGAACTGTGTGATGCAACAGCAAGAGAGGTCATGCTCCCTCAAGCAGTGCTGGGACAGTGTCACATTAGATTTTTAGCAGAAATACTCTCTTCCAAAGGAGGACTGTAGGTAAATTCTACATCAGCGTTCTGTTTCTCTGTGTTTGATAAATGAACTAAGTAACAGAGAGGGAAAGAATAAAAACTAAGCCTCCTAAACTGCTTCACTAAGTGCTACGGAGACAAGATGCTCTGTTCTGATTTTTCTCTAGGAATATTTTCAAAAACGCTAAAATTTCTCAGTTCAGCCAACTTGTAACAAAGAATATTTGAAAGGTTCTTTAAAAAAAAAAAAAAGGAAAGGGGGGGTAAATCTAAGCTGTAAATACATTTATGTGAACACACCAAACAAACGGAAATCTCATGGGGACACAAGAGGGGACACCAGACCAGTGACGGGATTGGAAGCCCTTGCTCTGCGAGGCTCGGCTTTGAGCCCTATCGGACATTTGCCTTTTGCAGCCATGAACATTTCTGCCCAGGACCAGTCTCTGCAATGCTGGAGAGTTCCTGCACTATATTTTGCACAGCCTAGTGCTCTGGCCTTTCCTCCTAATTCGAGGATTTTCATGTTCACATGGAGGAGGCCCTCCAAGGCGGGGTGCCTCACAGGATGTCCTCGGCCGTGCCCTGCACCCCGAGCACCTCTCCCCGGAGCGCCCGGCTGGCAGCTCTCCCAAAGCGAGCGCGTGTGGGTTTGGCGTCACGGATTAATCAGCGTCGCAGCCCGCCCGTGCCTCTCTGCTCTCCCCCTCCCACACTTGGGTTCCCACATGTTCACCTGCCCCGAGAAACAGCAGCTCGGGGTGATCCCCCGCCCTGCGCTGGAGGCGAGTGCGCGGCCAGAGCCGGCTTGGCCGGGGCTATTAGGCAGAAATACAGCTGGAGCCCAGGCACTGGCTATATCTGAAGCCTTTCAACGCTCACATCCAGAACCTCTAAACTGCTCCCTAGCTTTAACAAAACACAGAGAGCCGGGAAGCAGCTTCCATCTATAATAATTGCAAGAGAGTTTCCCTTGCCCTTGCGCTATTTATTGCTTTTGCCTTACCATAGATTGCTCGAGACAGAAAAGACTATTAAAGATCAGAATATTTCTTTCTGGACAGGCAGGGCGAGCTTTGGCAGAAAACTCTTTCTTTCTCCCAACCGTTGCCACTTCTATTAGAAAGGGAAGGTGCTGGTTTACGCTGCAGACCGAACAAAGCGTTAAATGACTGCGTTGCAGCGACTGCAGTGGGGGGAATGGTCGCCTCCTGTGGAAATGGGATGCCGTAAGAGTACTTTCAGAAAGGTATAATAATTGTCCGAGTTTCCCCTTCTGATTTGTCATGAAAGTTATCCGTGGCTTCTCTCTCCGCTTTATTTTCAGGAGGCTGTCAGGAGGGGAAAGGGGCATTTCAGTAATTACAGCTGCGGCTGGGAAGAGGCAGCCAGGAGGGCACTTGCCAGCCTCCCACCTGGATGACATGCATCTTCACTCGCTCCACAGCTCCAGGACAGGGCTTTGGAGGGAGAGAGCTCACTTGCCAATAATAATAATTATTAATAAGAACCGAGTGACGTCCTAATCTTGGTTACATCAGGCTGCCTTACCCTTAGCCAGAGCTCCTGCCAATCACGCTCAGGCTGATCCTGTTCTCAGCAGGTTCTGTCGACAAAAAACGAGCAGAGACAGAAAAGCTGCGAGCTGCTTTGGCTGGAGGGAGATTGGCGGGGTGGGGGGGGAATGGCCC
>NW_009719306.1:0-3084 GCF_000703405.1 Apaloderma vittatum | reverse complement strand
TCCCTTCCAACTCCTAACAATCTGTGATTCTTTGATTCTGTGATGGCAAAGACTTCTGAAGTAAGTTTTACAGATTTTAATTATTTTTCTTAGTGTAGGCTAACATCAGAAAGTTATTGTGTTTATTTATCACCTATCCAAAATATATTAAATTGATATTTATTAATATATACATAACCTTGGGTCATGACAAATTGTTCTAGAATAAATACTGTTAAAATTAAAACAATACACTTCATGTTGAAAACATTATTTTTAAGGTTATGATAATCATGTAATCTAATATTTTGCATAAGAAAGGCTGAAATTATTAATCCAGCAGTTTCTACGTCAAACTTTTGACTATGATAGAATATTTTTCACAGTACAAAAGATCTGGGCTTAATTTTTTCAGAAGCACAAGTAACTCATCAGGCTGAAACACGCTTGGACAAGGGTGAGTTAAAGACACAGATGAGCCCCTCCTCAGCTGAGCTGAGAATGTCTTGGCTACTGGTTCAAGCCACATTTCAAGGGCAGTATGTTTGTAAGTGACTTCAGCAGCTTTTGCACATAAATGTTTCTAGCAACCAGCTGTAAAATTTTAGATGTGACATCTTTACACTTGTGTCGTGGACAGATGCTCTCTACCCGCCTCTTCCCCCCCCAAAATGGGAAGGAAAAGGGAATGAAGCAGAGAGATTTCCGGGTTAGAGAAGAAAAAAAAAACTACAACTGCTTTAATGAAGCAATAATAATAGAAAATAATAGTGGAATGATAAAAGTAAAGAACTATATACAAGTATAGATAATAGCCCAATATCAAACTCAATTCCCTCCCCCGACAGCAATCACCACTGATGCTGCAGAACAGGAGGCACTGGGGAAAGCCCAGGCTGAGCGGTGGTGGCAGGGAGATGGATACAGGAGATGGATTCAGGAACTCAGGATCCGGATCAAAAGCAGGAGGTCAGATGGAGTCCTCCATGAACACCAGCCATTGCAGAAGAGACAGAAACTCTCGTGATCACTCAATTTATACTAAATATGACGTATATGGGATGAAATACTCTCGTTGGTCACCTGTTCTGTCTATCACCCCCCGGAGGTGCCACCTTTTACTTCCTTGTGACCCCCCTTTACTACCTGGCAACCCCAGCGTGGCACACAAGAGCCAGCAGTGGCCTTGGTCACTATAAGAACAAGTAAAAGCAAGAGCCTGTCTGCATCCCAGTCCCAGGCAGTAACTGTAAACATCAGGTGTTATCACTGCTAGTAGCAGGCACTGTCTATGAAAACATGCTGCTTACTTCAGAAAGTGCAGCCTTTTAGAAGAAACTAAAACTGAAAAGTAAAAATCACTAAATAGGACTGGGTTTTAGATCCAACCCAAGACAACATGATTTGACTAGAGCTGAGACAAGCAGATGAATAATCATCTTTGTCTGAAAATATTTTTTTCCTTCCTATGACACATAAAGCTTTTGACACATAAAGCATTTAAAAGATCATAGAGAAAAAGTTGTGTTACAGTCCTGAGATCTATGGTGAGTTACTCAATTTACCAATGAAGGTATATTATCTCATAAATACTGCATTCAATCAACTGCTTGACTGAATTATTGTTGCCAGAAATGATTGTTAATTATCATCTTTTCTACTGATTCTAAAGCTGCTGGATTCATTTTAGCAGCACGTAGAATCTATGTCCTGTTAAAATACTTTCCAGCAGTTAAAATATATTTGTGTGACACAGTTGTCTGTGTTTGTATTTTAACTTTCCATAATTATACAGTTTCCATGAACACAAACTAAATACTAGTTATCGTATATTAACTGTAGATGAACTATGCACAATGCACTCTATGAATTAAATCAACTTTTCCTAACAAAATAGTTCATTTTATAGCAAGACAATAGGCAGAGTTAAAAGAAGAAAAGAAAGAGAAGGAAATAAAAAAACAAAAATAGACTTTCAATGACTGTCGTTGCAACACATTTTTTTCTGTATTGAACTAGACAAAGATCATTATTAAATACAGCTTCTAACCCTGAGGTGAAATTCTGATCTTTATTGCTGAATTTCACTTTGTTGTTTATCCCTCCTATCTGCAGCCACAACACCAGCACCCTGTTATCCCTGGCTAAAATAATTCACATACAAACTGGACAATTTTAGGCATCCCTGGAGATTATTGTCCAGTTTGCACATATAAGCAGCTTTGTCAGAAAAGTCCCTGAACCATTGCAGAGGGAATCTCAGGTGTAAATTAACATCTCTGCAGTGTGGGCTATGTAATGATGAAGGAAGAAGGAGTAAAAAATCTTGAAAGTGTAGATGTGTCCTTCGTGAGATATGAAGTAGTTGATTGTTTGTCAACTTTGAATTATTTAGGGATACTTCAAGGCTACCTGTCCCTGTGGAAAAGCATTTCTGTAAAGCTGGATGATTTTCAAATCTGTCCAGTCTGGATGCAGATGAACAAGTCAGCCATTCACCACACATTAAGTACACAAGTCTCATCTAGTTTTCTACTCCAGAACTTCTCACTGATCCTCAATAAATGCCTATAGCTAACCATAACAAATAATTACCTAAAAGCAAAGAAATTGTTTCTGATTTAACCTTAAGTTTTGCAACACTGTACCAAAAATATGACTTCTGTAACATACTAACTTGGATTCCAGCTTTAACTGTTTTCAGAATCTGGATTTCTGTAGTTTTTGTTGATAGCCATATCTTATAAAAGTTAGTAAAGACTGTAACATTGGATCCTGAAAGACTCTTTCAGTCAATTCAGTGACATGAAGAATCAAACAAATATATGTATATTCATTCCAGTTCTTTACATATTTACAACAAACTATAATAAGACTTCCTTTAACTGCAGACTTTTACTAAGAAGCACTAAAGCTCCTTCAGCCATCTGGTCAATGATGATTTTCATTGGCTAATATAGAAACTCCTTCTTTCTTAGACCATTCCACATGTAAGTCATGGTTTTTGCAGTTATTCACATGGGAAGGGTGGCCAGAATTTGTCTTAGGTAGAAAATTATTATTTTGTACTGGAAATAGAATAATCACAGAATCACAGAATCACAG
>NW_009719305.1:0-25341 GCF_000703405.1 Apaloderma vittatum | reverse complement strand
TTTGGAATAGATTGTCCAGAGAAGTTGTGGACACCTCCTCCCTGGAGGTGTTCAAGGCCAGGCTGGACAGAGCCTTGAGTAGCCTGATCTAGTTGAGAGGCGTCCCTGCCCATGACAGGGAGGTTAGATTAGATGATCTCTAAGGTCCCTTTCAACTTAGGCCCTTCTATGACTCTCATCAGGTTTCAACAGATCTAAAAGCATCTCCAAAATCTAATCCAGTTTATCATCTCCAGCTTTTGCAAATGCCATTCTCCAAGATCTGCAGAACAGGCTCAGTCATTTAACATAACTAATTTCTTGAATTTCAAATTCCCAGTTTTATTATCATCACACATAACAAGCTAGCAAGCATTTACATTCCCATTCAAGTGTGAACACAGTCTGAAGCACCATGATGAAACCAGCTAGGGCAGATAGGATCTGGTAACATCATTAAGGCCAGAGTGTCCCTTCTGATAGGCAGGAAATGAATAGTCTAGAAAATTCACAAGCAGAGCCTCCCAACATTTACGTCTAAATCCAAAGATAAAGTTAAGGATAAACATAAGAATATGTAAACTATATTTATTTAATTTAGTCCATTTACAGTTTATTTCTGTATCTCACAAAAAGTAAACCAGCAAATTCATTCAATTTGTTTATCAGCTCACCACTCGTAAATCCATGACTTAGGATGGGAAGAGACTACGTAAACCTACAGGTGTGTTTCAGGACCAGTGCAGGCATCCAGGTATTGCAGAAAACAGCACCTTCTTCAACCCCTTCAACTTCCATGGCCTTACCCACAAATTCTAGATATTCTAGATATTCTAACACATCCCCAAAAAAGCTAACATATCACTACGGGGTACTGGTCCAAATGCAGCCAGTGCCATTGAAGAGGTACTGGGAGGCGATCTAGCCCCTCAGAGCCCAGAGAAGATTGGGAACCTTGCAGATGGGGGTTTGCGCTTTTTGGAAGAAGGCAAGGATTTTGTACATAGCTTAAGACTCACTGAACACCTTCTGGTCACTAAGCCACAAAGCCTTTGTGTGTATACTCCCATAACCTTGAAGCCACCTTCAATGTTGACAGTAGCATTCAACAGCGTAAGAGCTACACGCAGCCTACAACAGCATCCCCTGTCATTCTGCAATGGTCAACATAGATGATTCAGCATCCATCCAACTAGTACTACTCAGATGACATAAATATTTTCAACAGATGACTACGCTACTCTTGGGTAAGTCATCGGCAGTACCAGAAAATGATGGTTCTGGCAGGGCAACCTCCTCAGCCCAACACACACCAGTGGTGCATCCTGAGGGAAGCTGGCATTCCTTTGCACCCTTCACTCCATTTTCAGCTCTGCAGGAGATGTTCATCAGCCAATATGACTGGGATGTGACTTGCAATTACCAGAAGACAGGGCCATCACATGTCCAAAACAAAATTCTCCCGCATCTGCTCTGTTTATTTTGGTTTTTAAACACTTGTATTTTTTTCCAGCTGTTCAGTATTACTAGAAGCTTTAATAGAAAAATCTGTATGACATTCTTGATATCATTTCACAAAACTAAAGAGCTTATAATTAGTCAAAGATGTGCCTATCTCAGGAGCCATCAGATTTCCAGAATGTCAGAAGAAAACAACTGAGTGCATGCTAAAAGCCAAGTACAGAGAAAATGCACCAATTAGTACGGTTCCAGAACCCTGAAGCAACAGAAAGGAATAAAGCTAAATATGAATAAAGCTAAAATGCTGCAATTTCTGAAAAACTTTTAATATTTATCTTGCTACTACCAACGTTCTTTTTTGTTCAACCTTGTTTGTGCACCCCTCCCCACACAGACACACTTGCCATTATAACATTTTAAAGTGATTTTCACAGAAAACTGAAAGTAGCCAAGTAAGCGTCAGGCTCTTTTTTCCCCTCTGCGATCAGTATATAATGATAAAAAGAAAAAAAGTAGCTCACTTTTGCTCTTCAGAGAAGCACCTTCTGTATTTATGGGATAAATCTCACATTAGCTATAAAACCAAATTAATACTTTTGTGCCTTCCATAATTGTTTTTCTTCCTCTCTTCCTAAAGTGTGAGAAGTTGCAAAACCATACGATCTTGCAGTCACCAAAGATGGCGTTAATTTAAAACAAGTTCACTTTAAGTATTCATTTTGTCCCAAACTACCTAACGTGACTCCAGGAGAATCACTTAGGATGCTATAAAATGAAATGCACTTTAAGTATATTAAAAAATCATAATGTTCACAGAAGCCATTACTAAAGTCTAATGCCCATTTTGCTATGCCCTTCAAAAGATCTGTTACCAAGGTCCATGTCAGCACTATTTCTCCATCTATTGGGGAACATTTACACTGGTACATCTGACAAATTGTGCTTGAAACTACACCCAGCAATGAGGACCACTATTATGACCAGAGGTGACAGACTCCAGGGCAGTGAGGCCAGGGACAGATTCTGCCCGTCACCTTTCCAGCAAGGAAAACTTTCCAGGAACAAGGTGTCAGTGAAGGAGCAGACAGGCAAATCGTGGCTGCACTCTAGAGTCCCTGTCAAAAAGCAGTACAAAACATTACTTTGTATGCTTGGCAAGGGCAGTACCCAATTTTCTAAAAACAGCAAGAAAGTTCCAATTGTCTTGCCCTTGAAAATTATGAGGTTTAATGCAGAAAACAAGGCACCATATGGTCCTCTGAGAAGGAAACCCTACTCCCCCTCAGTAAACCAGAATTTTGCAGCACGAACCCAGAAACAAGTTACCTCGTCAGAAATTAAGTCAATCTACACTTCCCCCCCACCCCAGGACAGATGATATTCCCAGTCTAGGAAACACCAGTGTTACACCCTTTCTCAAGTACAGTGCATTGGCTACAACACAACAAACATGCAGTAAACGGTCTTTTGGCTTGGAGCAAATAAGCATTAAGCTTATTTTTGTGGAGTTCAAAAACAGGATACTGTATCCTGTGGCATCCGGAGCACAACACAGTAACACTGGAGACAAAATGCTGTCAGTTCTCAGAAACAAGTGATGGACATAATCCCATATAAAAACTTGGGACTCACTTAAAAGAGTCACTGAAAATCAGATTTTACAGCAGTATTCAATTTACATTCACTAGAGAATGGTCAAAGAGTTTCTACCCTGTAAAAAAACTCCTTCCATACAAGAAGCTCTAAGTACTTTACAGTGAGAATGTCACATTTGCACACCACGATGCACAGAAAAAGCTCACAAATATACACCTTCATACTTGTCATTCTTTTTATGCACTGCTTTAATATTTTCTGATAATGCACTTTCCCTAATTTAAGTCCCAACATACACTCTTGTTTTAAATCTGCCATGTGCAGATTCAGCTGCAGTCTTAACTGAAATGTGACACACACTACTTGCTCTTTAACGAAGGAGTCATGCTTCCTACAATGTAGGAGCCCACCAAGAAGAAATATTTTATTAGGCCACCACCACCAATTTCTAGATGATATTGCTCACAATCCTGGTGAACCAGGCATAAGGCCTTTTTGGTCAACACAGACTCAGAGATACCGACTGTGGAATACTGGACCTGCAGTCCTTACCTGACAGACTACTGCCACAGAAACGGGTAAGAAATGCTACAAGTACAAAGGTAAGTAAAAACTCAAGATGAAGTTACTCTTAAAACCAACATATCGTTACTTCCCCCCGGGTCAAGAAATCTTTAACCCTACAGATCATCTAGAAAAGCTTGCTTACATATGTGAAATTATCCCCAAATATATAATTCTAGCCTGAAACCAAACACCAGAGGAGCCGAGGCGGGCGCTGCTGCCTTTGAGCTATGTTTTTTTTTGGAGCGCAGCTGTTCCCTCTCTCGGTTCTGTTTGTACATTAGCTGGCAGCTCCAGCTTGCTGCATTTTTCAGAGAAAGAGGGAAGCATTTTGATGCAAGTCCAACAGTAAGCAGTGGTTATTTGTTCTCTTTAGATCATGGGGTTTTCTTAACTATTAGAAGTAAACATCAGCTATGTGATGACAGTTACAATGTATTTTGAAATTTATAGACCATATTGATATTCACTTTCAAAAAGTCAGATATGAATGCACATTCAAACTCTTTCTTTAAAAGAAAAGTAAGAGATATTCAGAAATTCCTGCAATTTCAAACACTCCTCCTTGAAGCTTAAAACACTGGAATACCACCTGACTCCTGGCTGTTTCTAGATACTTGCTCATGTGGTGCAGACAGTGGCACACTGATAGAAATAAGTTTAAAATTCAAGTAGTTTCTCACTCCTCCCTATACCTATAAAAGTTTCCCTCTTTGTAAATTCTTGCCTATCTAAATCAAAGTCTGTATTTCATGAATTTTACTTTATATTTAATAATAATGAACACTGTCTCCGAAATTGTGTCCTCTTTCTGATCTCATTCTTTTTAAGATAACTGTGCTGGGGTTTTTGTGCTGGTTTCTGATAGGCACTGTTTCTACAAACTTGCTCTGACTACCTAGATTTTTAACTTCAAACCGTCTCCCTTTAGTTAATAAGGAAATTATAGTCTAACTGGGGCACCACTTAAAATATGACTCTCCTATAAGAACAAGAAATCACATAAGCATTTTTCAAAATGGTAAAATTAAGTCTCAGTGTTAAGGTAGTGCATGTATTTTAAGGAAATAAATTTTAATTTCTAATGCAACTTCAGAAGAAATTCTTTGTGTTATTGATTACACTCCTGCCTTTCCAAGAAAAGGTAGACCGGAGGAGCAAACAGAGTGGGTGAGGGAATACTGGCTGGCTGTCAGCATATCATGAAGTTGCCATCTCAGAAAGGGCTGAGAAACCACTCTCACCCAAAGATTACTTAAGGGAAATTTCCTGCTCCTTGCAACAGCAAGTACAGTTCCACAGAGCAACAAAGTGTAGCTTTGTAAAGACGGCCTACAACTCTAACATAACAAAGGGCTGAATATTCCCTTTACAGTATCAACGCTTATTATTGTCACTGTTTACTTGTTAGAGTGGAGAACCATCAGCTTTAAATGACCACTGGGCAGCGGTGCAGTACCACAGCCCCCCTGCCCTCTCAAGAAGCCCCTTGCGCTTGCAGTGTGGGTGCTGGTGCCCACCACCAACGTCACTGCGTCCAGCCTACATTGAAGAGTCAGCTGAAGTGACAATGAAATGGCAGAAAAAGCTTTCAATTTTTTTTCTTAAACAAGCCAACCGATCACACCAAAGCAAACAGATTTTTTCCACTGGCTGCAACTAACAGAGCACGTCCCTGCTTCCAGCGCAGCAAAGTGTTTGCCAATTTTAAGGGACAGTTACACAGACCTGTTATCTGATAATTGCTGCCGTCTTATCTACTATATAATTAAAAATTTAACAAAGGTTGCAAGTCATTTTTTAAGTCTTTAATCCTTTTTATTCTCCTTTGTTTCCTAGTTTCAGGGTGTCCGGGGATTTTTTTTTTTTTGGAAGCGTCCTTCACCTCTCACCCAGTGGTGATTCAGAAGCAGATTCCATGTTAAAAGCCGAGAAGTCACTGTTAGCTGGTTTATCCTTTTCCTGCTACTCCAAATCAAAAGTTTAAAGTTTTAGGCAATCAGGAGGCAACCCAGTGGGAAGCACTACAGAGAATAAAGGGAGAAAGCAAAGCCTTTTAAAAGAGGAAAGTACTTTGCATCTGTTTAAATGGAGAACAGCACAAGAAATACTTCTACATTCTATTAAAACATTTGAGAAAAAGGAAGTGAGAAGAGGAAAAAAAAGCCAATTAAATGCATTATACGCTTCTATTCTGAATTCTTTGTCAACTTGCAACATCACCACGCCCATTAAAACTCTGCAAATATATCAGAGCCTGCCCTGATGAAATAGCTCCCATTCTTTTAGTCTTGACCATTTATAGATCCTTTCCTTTAAAACCTTCTCAGAATCTCTTAGCCAGTTAGCCAGATCTAGTTAACACACAGTTATGGAGGAACTGTAGGAAGAGGACTGCAAAAGTACTCAAATTGTTCTTCCTTCACTCCAGGAAGCAGAAAAAGTGCTGCAAAAACCCAAGAAAAATAAGGATAGGAATGCTTACCAGTGCCAAATATGAATGTCATGTGTGTGAAGGAAAATCTCAGAATATTACTGCTCATCTCAGTAAATAAATTAACACAATAGCAATTTTTTCTCTCAATTCACATAAAATTTTAAGCTAAGCTTGGTATAATTTTTTAAAATTAAACTATAATTGAAGAAATTCTTTGTTTTGTCTCCTTAAACTTGAAGACTCCCATGCTTGGCACAGCCACCTGAATTAGATCCAACTTGCCAGAGGTATCAGTTTCCTTGAAACAAATCTGCTTCAATATTCTTCACTTGAAAGAATTAGACCATGCGCAAGATAGAATCGTACTGGAGTCAGAGAAACAAAAACAAGCAGGGTAGATTGTCTGACTTCAGCTAACTGAGGCTGAAGCATTGTATCTTTTGAAGTTAATACGTCCTAGAGGCACAATGGATTTACTGTACTACTACTCTGTTCTAAGAAATTGCTCTCCTACTGACCTAGGAGGAAAAACATACAAAGTAAAAAGGGGAAAAAGTGATCACATTAGAAGTGGTAAATGATAACTGGAATTGCTAAGGAGAGTTCCCTTCCCAACATACCATATATATCCTCTCTTGGATTTCCTATCCATTCTTCTGCTCCCTCACACTCAAATACACATATTATCTAAGATCCTTTTTTGGAAAAACTTAGTTGTAGAATATATAGAGAAGCTAATCAAACAGCAGTTATAAATGTTTTCAGCTACAGTGCAAATTATTTTATTTTGATTCTTAGGCTCCCTTCCAACTGGATATTTAACTGTGTGTAAAACATAAAACCAAGTTTAGTAATAAAGTCGCTACTTATTTTTCTCTAATCATCTGCTATATCCTTCTTTGAGAAGGACATGATGCAAGACAACAGAGAGATTTCATATTGCTACTAGAAGAAACCTATGCAAGGAACACCATGATCAAGAAAAGCTTGCAGCAGCATATTCCACTTTCCAGCTTAAAAGAATGAGTAAGATTCAAAGTGTCTAAAGTTAAGTAGGTGGCAGCCAAGTAGCCTGTCCTTCCCTTTGCAACACAACAAATTATTCTTCCATGCTCAATTAACCAAATCCTGAAAAGTAATTTACCAGAGTTCTAACAAAAAATTCGAGTCTTAGAAGCAATTCATGACAGTAGTATGCAATTTTGACCGATCAATCTCTTTTAGGCTGAGACTGATACAACAACCAATACTCCTAGACCAGCCACTAAGCAACAACATGTCTATCAAGTCCCATCTTCCTTAACGCATGTATTCATTAGAGTCTAAACAACTCCACACAAAGTACAGCACCACACATAGTGAAAACCAGCTACGAGGCCTGGACTCTCTTCTCAGTGTTCAAAATCTTAGTTTTACAAAATCTCATCTACAGTGAGGAATACAAAGATGTATGATGAACACTTTTACTATGCCCTTTCATTTCCTAACACCAGAGAAGAAGCCTTTTCTCTACGCTTCACAGTAGAGCTCCTACTCCTAACCAAGTTTCTGAAAGGACAGCACACATGGTTAGATTCCAGGAGCACAGCCCCACAGCACGGCACGGTGGGAAGGCACTTCAGCAGAGCCTCTCCTCCGCTCTGACACTCCGCTTAGAGCAGGGTGCTCAGGGATGGGATCTGAGTATCTCAGGGAAACCTGTGCCAGTGTTCAATCACTCTTACATTAAAAAAAAAATAAATAAAAAAAATAATGTTTCGTGCATTTCAATCTACACTCTCTGTCTCTTGTCCTGTCACTGGGTATTACTGGGAGTGTCTGGCTCCATCTTCTTTACTCCCTCCATGACATTTTTTATATATTGGTAAGATCTTTTCTAAGTTGAACAGTCCCAGCTTTCTCAGCCCCTCCTGGCATGACACATGTTCCATTTCCATGATCATTTCAGTGGCCCTGCCCTGGACTTGCTTCACTAAGCCCCTACCTGTCTTGCGCTTGCTGAAGGTGCACTCCTTCCCATCATCCAGGTTATTACAGAAGATGTATCCCAGGACTGCTAGCACAGTTCCACATTACTTGTGACCGCCTCTGTCTCGACTTTGTGCTGCTGATCACAATCCTTTGCACCTGCCATTTCAGTCAGTTGCCAGTCAGCCTCCCTGTCCACACTTCACAAGCTTGTCTGTCTGGATGCCAGGGTAGAAAGATTCAAAAGCCTTACCAATGCTGAAACAACCAACATCTGCTGCTCTACCCTCATTGACTGAAACAGTCATCTCTGCAGAAAGCCATCAGGCACGATTTCCCCTTCATAAATTGATGCTGACTATTCCAAATCACTTCCTTGTCCGATATATTTGGAAGGGGTTTGTACGATTATTTGCTCCATCACAGCGATCAAGGTGAGGCTGACTGGCTGTTCTTGTCCTACTTAAAGATAGGATTGACTTTTGCTTCTTCCAGCTCTCAGGAACCCCGCTCAGTCATCACAGCCTTTCAAAAGATAACTGAGAGTGGCCTTGCAGTGACACCACCCAGCTCCCTCAGCGCTCACAGGTACATCCATCCCATCAAGCCTCATGGAACGTCCAGTTTTAATGTTCCCTAACCTCATCTTCTGTATCCAGGGGAAGTATTCCTTGCCTGGATCCCTGAAGGCAAATCTCACCAGTAAAGGCTGAGGTGAAGATGATTTAAGTTTCTCAGCTTTTTCTGTCCCCATTCAGCAGCATTTTCCCTGCTATCCCTTTTGCTACCGATATACTTCTAGAAGCCCTTCTTGTTCCCCTTCACATCCTCCGCTAGACTCGACTGCAGGTGGGCACTGGCTTTCCTAACCCCATCCCAGCATGCTTGAAAGCTTCTCTGTACTCATCCTAGGAAGAATTCAATACAGATCTTATCAGAAAGTCATCAGTGAGTTCATGCGCATTAACTTATGAAAATACTTAAGAAGTCTGAAGGATAAAGCAACTTTTTGCAGGAGAAAGACACATTCATTGCTGTCTAAGCTCCTGAATTCCAAGAGGAGAGCATCCAGACAAACCAAAGTTACTTTCAACAGCAGCTCAGACGAACTTCATAGGCACACTGTTATCCACATGCACAGGCAACCTGGCCATCTTCATCTTGAGAAAAATTTGTATGAAACAGATAATAAAGAGAGTATTTGAGATCAACCTACTGGGTTTAGCCCTCATTATCTAATATAACCCTTATTATTTAACCCTCATACATAAAACTTATTAACTACTTCAATCCTTGCTTAATACCAGCCATTAATTCCCACAGATGTAGGAGATACATTTCTCACCTGAACCTCATGGATAAACATGATCCAGTAGTGTTTTAATTCTTTATACCCATTCCTTATTAGTTTTTACCTCAGAGGAAGGATATAAACACTGACAAGTAACAAGGCAAAGAAGAAAGCGTGGGTTTACACAATGCAGTTCACATGCTTCAGCCTTATGTTGTGCATGAACAGCAGCATCCTTTTCATGTTGATTAAGCTATGTGTAACCTAGAATATTACTGTTCTCATAAATATATTCACACACATGTATTATCGTTCTTGGTTTTTTTCCATAAGCCGACTATGCTTTTTTCTGTTGCAGAAAAAATCCTGTAACCCAACATCTAAGCTTAACACTCAAAAACACAAAGGAAAAGAATTACTATTGAAGAAACAAATCAAGCAGACCTTCCTCCTAAAAAAGAAAATATGGCACTACAGACTGAACTCCAAATAAAACAAACTGAAGATAGAGTTGCATAAATAAAATAATATTAAATAATGAAACATAAATTCTAAGAAATTTCAATATATGCCAGTATAACAAACCTACTTTGGTCACACACTCTATGTTATTTCTAGTTAAAGAAAATAAATATCAGGCCCTACTGAACTGCAGTTCTCAGAAGGAATCTAACTTTTGTGTCACAGACAAACTAAAGCTGGTAAGACTCACATAGGAACCATTAAAGCAAACTCCAACTTTTTTGTTGCCCAACACAAACTTTCCCAAATGTAAACTCTCTTTCCTTGCAGGATTTTGAAGCTGGTAAAGCAATTATTTTCTCTTTTTTTTTTTTTTTGTGTGTCAAAGAAATTACAATGCATTCAAAAGCACACGAAAGAACTTTTCACAAACTCTTACTTCTCTAAACTGTTCTTTGTGGTTCACAAAGCAGTACAGCTGCAGGAGTCAGAGTACGTGAAGTCTCACATTAGTGCTAACATGACTTTGTTATAAGTGTCCAAAAATATAGCGAAGGAAGGAAAGAGAAAGCCTGCCTACAATTTTCCTCTTCCTTGTTCTTCCCTCCAACCCTCTTTCCCAGTTGGGCAGCAGCACTTGCCAAACTATAGGTGTGACCGGCACAGTATTATAAGTCTCTGTGCAGTATGGCCAAATGTAATATACAGGTTTGTACTAAGAAAGCTACGAAGTCACGTGGCATCAGGAACTCAGAGTCCTCAATTCTGCAATTCACAAACCCATCTCTGCAGCAGCATGCCACTAAAGCAAATCAAAGAGATTTAAGGACCCAGCACAGTCAGAGATCAGGAGTGCAAAACATCTAGGAACAGAAGCGAAGCATAGGTGTTTAGAGAAAGTAAGTGCAAACCATGTTTATGATGTTATTTACAGAGTATGAGTAAGGAAGTATTTTTAACCAAGGCCATATTACAACTGAATAGCTAAACCTGTCATTTTTAACTTGGACTTAAATACATACTGAATCGCTGTGGGTTTCTTATTTTCTTTGATGTTGGCCATATTCACAAAGGAGTAGTCTGAGACCATCACATTTATTTCTTAGAGAAATTAAATTTCCAGCTTGATTACAGATCCAGAGTACTCTGCTGAAAATTTTTCATAGTTTGTGAGCCAGAACATAATCATGCTGCAAGAGCAAAGAGCTAGAGCATTAGCCATTCAACTGACCTGCCTGGAAGTTTCATAATTATTTTGTGCTTGTGACACAGTAATCATTCTGTTAGAATGAGAAAATAAGATCTCTAGTCATTTTTCTCATAAAATGCAACTGTTACCTCAGAATTAAGGAAATCTCTGGGTGTAAAATATTAGCAAACAACAGCCAGAGGACCTAACAGATGGGTAAAATTTGCATGAGTATCCCATCAACTCCCTCACATTATGAACTCCTTTGAATTAAAAATATTTCTGCCTTCAGAATAAATAATTTAAGGAAACACTTCTGAGGCTGACTATACGGATTTAAACTGTGTTGGCTACACAAAGCAGCTGTTTTAACATCTACCCATGCAACAAATACAAATTTTTCCACCTACAGCAGAGGCTTTGGTGAGCAAATTCCACAGACTTGTTTAAGACAGCTGCAGAAAGCAGCGAGAAATACTTTTCAGTGGGAATATGCTCCTTAACATGCCATTTATCCCTCAACTGCTCCCCCAGTACTATTCCTGTCTCTCACATACTCATTTTAAGGAGAATACATTAAAAGGTATGCTGCTTTAGCTTAAATCAGGAAAGTTTTACCCGGCAACCTGTCCTTCCCTCACCTCACTTTCTCCTCTCCCAGCTATCACTCCCTCCCACTCACTTCCCTGTCATTTTGAGAGTCCCAAGCCCGATGTAAAGCTCTGCAGTAACAGGCTTCCTTGTTGATGGTAACGGGGTGAGGAAGACTCTAAAAGGTTGCTGCTTGCAGACAGGAAAATGGGAGTTTCCACACCTATACTGGACAGAGGCTCTGCTGGGTAAAAACTGCCCCATAGTTTGGTAGACCTGGTTTTACACTTCCGTGAACCAGGGACTCCCATCAGAAAAACAACGTCCCTATTTTTCAAGAATGCTATGCAGACAGACATGAGCCCTCCAGACTGTACAAACTCAAATAATGCCAGCCAGGACAGGTGTGCAAGTGCTGAGATAAGGGCAAGCAGCAGACTTTTCGTGTTGCTCAGTGTTTTTGTGAGACACGCTCCATTTATTTCCAGGGAACCCCCTGCCCTTCTAAGAGTGCAGGGAGTCGTGGCCCTATTTTTGATACAGCCATTGATGAGCCAAATGACACCAACCAACGCACATGGCATCTCTCTGCCTTTTACATAAATAAAGTGTTAATATTTACCTTCCTCTTTGATGTGCTAGATGGAAACTGCTGTAAAAGGATAAAAAACAAAGCTGTACTCTCTGGTCAGTTTTGACAGAGTAGAGGAAGCAAGGAAGGCATTTATCAGCTTCTTTTGCAGAAGAGAAAAACATTTCTCAGCCTACGGCACCTAAGCAGGAAATTCCAAGGTTGCTTTTTTTGATTCATTTGTTTTGTTTTGGTAAGGAATAAAATGATACATTATTGATACAATTGATCAATATTGATAAATATTGGTACAAGAGCTCCAAACAAACACCTTTAACTCTGGAGCAGGGCGGTACAAAGACATCCACCATATAGGCAATGCTGTCAGCTTTGGGACAGCTGAGTCCATCCCACACCCCGCAAGCTTTATAACCCTCAGTAACATCCATCTGAACATCATTTCTCCCTTGGCACTAAGCACAGACAGCACATACACCAGCACCAAGCCCAGAACCATGGCACACAGAAATAGGGAGGGAAGTACATCAGTCCATCGGGATTCCCACCAGATAAAACCCACTGGATCCTCCACCTCCGTTATACACTTCTACACTGTCCTGACGTGCCATATCCTTGAACCACCGAAGCAAAGCATGGCAGTGCCAGCAATGGTATCGCAACAACTTACACAATGAACTTACTGCACACACAGCTCACTGAACACCTTCAGCACAGTAACAAGATCCAGTTACTGTCAACCTCAGCTGTATCTGAGCTGGAGTCAAAAGGTATAAGACGCTACATGCTATTTAAAAATCTTTCCACTTCCAACATTCATAACCAAAAGGTTCCACGGGAAAAAAAAAAAACACAAAACTGAAGCTATCAGCTGTTTCCATGTAGCCTAGTGAAAAAATAAAAAAGACCACTAAGCTATAAAGAACCCCAGAGCTTTGCCAAAATTTGCCTCATTGATTAGATGAGACAAGCATCAGATTAAAAACTAGAGAGGGGAAATGCAACAGGCTTAATAAAGTAAGACTGTTCATGAGAAGATTAAATAAACCCATGCTGAATTTGATTGACTCTCCAGAAAAACATTCTGGAATGGATGATATTAAGTGATTGGTTTCGCTCATTATTAGTGAGGCAACGTCGAGAGCTTGCCTATTTCAGCATTCATTTAAATCACAATTCTGAGAGTGGCTACTTCATATCCAAGCGAGTGGTAATATTACCCAGTTCTTAACATGACCTTCCATTAGCTCAAAAGTGATTTAAGAAACATCTGCAACAGAAAGACAACATGCAAGTACATGATATTTACTCCAATTCCTTTCTCCCTCTTATACGTGCTAAAAACCACCTCCTAAGAAGCCCTTACTTTGCAAAGGACTTCCCTCATGCATTCTCAAATCACATTCCCTTGTCCAGAAGGTGAGGCCATACCTGGAGCACTGTGTCCAGTTCTGTGCTCCTCAGAACAAGAGAGACATGGACTTTCTGGAGAGAGTCCTGCGAAGGGCTACAAAGATGACGAAGGAACTGGAACATCTCACAGATGAGGAAAGGCTGAGAGAGCTGGGACTGTTTAGCCTAAGGAACAGAAGGCTGAGAACGATCTTATAAGGTATATAAATACCTGAAGGGAGCAGAAGGCAGAGTCAGGCTCTCTTCACGGGTGCCCAGTGACAGGGACAGAGACAACTGGCACTAACTGAAACACAAGAGGTTCCCTCTCAACAACAGGAAAACTTTTTTTTACTGCGAGGGTGACCAAGCACTAGTATAAGTTGCCCAGAGAGGTAGCGCAGTCTCCATCCTTGCAGATATTCAAAAGCAACCTGGACAGGGTCCCGAGCAACCAGCTCTGGATGGCCATGCTTGAGCACTGGGGGTTGGACCAGACAACCTCCAGAGGTCCCTTCCATGCTCAACCATTATATGGTTCTGCGAGGGCAGCTGAAAATAATTTAGTTCCGTCAGAAATACTAAAATGAGAAATACTGAAGTGGATATGTATCTACAGCAACTACTCCCTGATTATCACAAAACATCAAACTTCTCTCTTCTCCAAATTGCCTCTGGTCTCAATATTCCCTCAGCCAGTAAGTGGCATCCATGCCATCCTAATGCTAGCCAGTACATATACTACTACACACTTAAATATACAGCTACCTCTACTTGCCTGTTCCACAGATGCAGTGATGGTCAAAATGATACAACTGGAAAACAAAACAAGAAAAACCCTCAAAACTCAGAAAAACACAGGTGGTATTGTTTAGGCCCTCCCATTTTGCTATTCATCCCAATTTACTTATTGTGATATATCCTAACAGGCAACACAAAAGAAATCTGTACGTTTGGATGGGGAGTTCTGCTAGGAAAGAACAATCAGCTGCAGATATGAAAGGAACTGAGAAGTCAGCAATTTCACAGTCTTTGCCTTACAATATCTGCTGCAACATTTCAGATTCTATCAGAGCTGTTGTCCTTTTATTGGCACTGCAAGACTTTTACAAAGAAACAAACATGGCATCAAATCTACCCATCAAGCAGGAATACACACATCCCCTGCAGTGCTATTTTTCCAGTGCATTATGTAGTCTTATTTTTAGGCAACCTCAGTACTCGTTTCAGTGACCCACTGACATGAAGTGACCTATCCACCTTGCTAGCACAACTTCCAGGCTCCTCTCTCTCCTCCTGCTTGGAAGTCTTCCACTGGTTGTCAACCAATGTTTCCAAGAATAAACACCGTGACGACCCAGATTCTTCACACCGAACTTCAGGCATTTCTCCATGCATAAGTCAAGCTCTGCTGTCATACAGACAGAGGCAGCCTGAGTTGTTCTTGGAGATACCTCTGCCTCTCTCTCCTGACTTCAGAGGGAACCTCTTAAAGGAGGAATCGGGGCTTTACAGACAAGCCATACACAGTCTGAATCTTGTGTAACTTTTTCTGATCAAGACATCTGTTCGTGTCTTATTCCCTCCCCTCTTGCACTTAAAAATATCTTCTTGCCACTGTATTGCCCAGTCTGAATGCACTTTCTACTTGTAACCTCTTCAAACTGGTACAGAAGAGATCTACCAACAGTCCAGTTCCAAGATCTTTCTGTGTATTTCAAAGTACCTCATCAGCATTTTTCCTTATAGTAATACAAAGGCATGGCCTATTCATGGGACATTTCTTCCAAGACCCCACTTCCAAGATCTCATTTTCAACAAGATTCAGATGCCTCTTCTCTAGATGTAGGTCAGGCAAAAGAGGCACGAGGCAACCTAGTGCAACCCTGAAGAAAGAGAACCTGGCTGAAGAAAGTAGGAGCATCACCAAGGAGTGACAGAAACCCATCAGCTATTAAGCATGGTCTGGTGTTCTATAGGAACAGATTAACAAGAGGAGTGGGTAACTACCTGTAAACATAAGAGGAGTGAAAGGAAAGGATGGGCTCGTATCTTAGAGAGCAGTAAGAAAACAGATGAGAGAAAATGAGACCTACGCAAAAAAAAACCAAACCAAAACTCTATCAGAGTACTGTATTTAACACCTTTCTGATAGGAAAAAAACACCCACAAGTGGCCATACTTAATGCTATCTTCTGCTAACTGCTATGAGATAGTCTTAATAACAGTAATTAATTACTGTAGGCATTCAGAAAATTACTGTGTCATCGAAATTGAAACTGAAGCTGGTATAGTGGAAGACGATTTGAAACACTTTCTGAAACATTGTCATAAGGCTTAGTTTCTCCTCACACGTCCCCATCTGTCCCAACTCCTCCAGGTCAAACAACCATTTCAACATAAGTCACTGCCACGGAGCAAAAGTATACAAATTCATATTCTGAATAAACAATTATTTTATTTAAAAAAAAAAAAAATCTATTCAGCAAAACAATTCAACTTCCCATCTGCACAAGAATTCCCAAAATCTAGGAGATCTTACAAGGTAAGAAAACCACACACCTGGAATTTAGATTTCAAAAGCAAGCTTTGCATTCTGAGCTGAAACATGCATAATTTTTTGAGAGAATTTTAGATTCCTCCAAAAACACGAGGAACAAAAACAGAGACTTCCCAATAGTCCCTAGTCGTAATTACACAAAAGCTATGAAACATTCACCTATTTGTTACAAATTTGTTGTATATATTTCAGAAACACCTATTGTTACACTACAAGAATAGTTGTGAGGAACACCTCCTCGTCCCCGAATGTCCAGGACCTTCCAAATTTTAAAAAAAAAAAAAAAAAAAAAAAAAGTAGTGGAAATAAGTCAAATCCCCTTGACTAGCAGCTTTTAATCCAGTCACTGACAGCTCATCTCACAGATTTGTCACTTGTTAGCGGTTTGGTGACCTTGTACGAGTACCTTATGTCAATATCCTCTCTCTGAAGCAGATATACTAAACTGAACCAACCTTCCACTTAACCAGTAGAGGATTTTAAAATAAATATTTTCAGGGGCGCTAAAACATACTATTTACACGTGGCAGAGATTCACTGCTCTTTACTCAAACCGCTATGGGCTCCATGATCTCCATCCCAGCCACCTGATGACTTCTAACCTGAACCATTAAGTGTGATAGGCAGCACACTTTGGCAAATATCCAAATGTCTGTTTCTAAAGCATTAGTACTCAGAAACCGTAATACAAACCTAATCATTGTGTTTCCATGCTTATGAACAAAGTTAAACATCTATTCTCCACACAAGAGGGTCCGCTTGCCTCAGCACAGCTCTAAAGAACAGAAGAGTAAAATAAATTTCAGTCAAATAATTGCTCTCCACTTCCTATCCACCCCTCCAGTCTCCAAACATCCTCTAACCCAGATTCTGAAACAAAAACAAATGCCTCATTATATAAACATAACTTATGTTTGAAAAATCTACTTGCCTGCTCACCAATAAAGATGGGGAAACTTGCCTTGGTGAAAGGTTATGTGTCATCACTTTCCACAGCTTTCACTTAAAAGCTAAAAAAATAACAATAATTGGGGAAAAAAAAAACAACACACCAAACACCACACATCAGCTTTTAGCTTGTGCTTTTGAGCCACTGCTGCATCAGTCAGATTAGATCCTATAGGCAAGCACCTCTGCTGGCCAGGGCAAGGCAGCAGCAGCATACTCAAGCCTCATGTTCCCTTCCAACCAAGTTCATGGCAACAGGCTACAGATGACTGACATCTCTGAAAAAGGCTGATCCTGCTTGCATCATATGTCTAAGATAAACTGTAAGGCTCTGGACTTGGAGCTCTGCTCTCACTGATAAGGCAGGAAATGCAGATAAATAGCTGAGAGCGGTATGATCTTACAGCGAGATCCAAAGAAGAACCTTATTCTCATCAACTTCAAAAGGATTCTCACCCCTTTCCTGACCCCACGGTAAGAACGAGCAACCCCTAGACCCCTGCAAGCCCTAGCTCCAAAACAGCCCAGAGGGAGGGCAGGAGGACCTCCTCCCCTCTCCCAGACAGTTCTTTAGGAAAGACAATCCAATTAGAAAGAAAAGCATCCTTAAAAATTATCTGCCCTGAATAACAACATGGTAGTTTATTTTGGTAAGCGTGTTGATACCCACTCGCATGAGCACACAGAGTGGCTATTCACCCCCTCGGCTGTGCCCGTCACACTGGAAGCACACAGGCATTCCTTTCACAGCACTGCAATTTAGAACAGTGCTCGCAGGGGGTCAGCAGCAGGTGCAAAGTCACAGCTTCCAAAAAAAACTATACACGGACTTCTTCGCCCAGCCCAAGACGAAAATCTAAACTCTTATATCTTACCTGCAAACTTGTCTTTGCACAGAGGAGCAGCTACAAAACAAAAATAACCAGCAGTGAGTGCTCTTCTCAAATGGGTCACAGGAGCCAGAAGCTAAATACAGGTAAGTACTTTCCCATGAGGCTAGAACACCACCCCGAAAGAAGGGCCCTCAAGTGCCCAAATTTTATGAACCCCAAAATGGGGTGATTATCATACAAAACACACTCAAGCAACTTCAGTAATTCCAGTTTCTTGCTAGACACAAAAGACATTAGAAAAATCTCTCTTGTTACTAATATATTAATTTAAATGATTGGATTGGAAGAGAAAGATTGGAGAGAAGGAATCAATTACCAGCTGGAAATAGGGGGTAGAAGAAGATACCAGAAAAAGATAAGAAAAAAACCAAACACCACAATTTTCATATCTGACTGTATTTACTGTTTCAAGCTTCTGCATCTGACCTGTTCAAACATTCTACAGATTGTTCCTACCAAAAATCACATCAAAATCAAGTCCCTCCATTTCGCCTTCATCACATGTTCTCCAAATTTTGACAATGTACTACTTTCATTTACTGTCACTGCTGATTTTGACACACGCTGTTCAAAAGTTTCATCAGTAATCAGTGCAGTAGAGCTAGCACAGATGTTAACCTCAGATCCTTTACTAGAGTTAAGGAAAAAGTAGTAATTAGACAGCCTTTATCTTCCCTACAGAGCATTAAGTGTTTAAGTTTTTGTATGAGTTACTTTTCTTGGAGAGTTTCCCTTTCTTGCAGCATTCAGTGCTTGTCTTTCTTTGTCAAACCCTGAACAAAAAGCAATCTTCCTTGTCCCTAATTTCATATGAAAATATGAGAACCACCACATCAACCACTTTTTTCCTTCCGTGACAGCCACGATTTATTTTGGGTGACTATTCTCTGACAGAGCACAAAGTGCTTGCCATTCACTTAGGGTGAATGAAACTTCAAGAAACTGCTTTCACATTGACTTTTGTAAATCAAGTCTAAGCAGCACCACTGGAATCAAGAAATAAGCAACCTGGTTACATCATTCTAGACATGAAATCTTCCATATGAGGACACATATAAAAACTGATGCCTTTGATGAGACTCTGGAAACAAATTATAGCAATAATTCTCAAAGTAAAACTGCACAGAAACTGTGCTAATGCACAGTGGTGACGCTCTTGAAAGAAATAACTGGACCACTGATGCCCTCAGCCTGCACAGAAGTTCCCTTCTAACACTGTCTGCCCCATCTCTTTAACATGGCCAAAATCCCTCCATCACAAAAGGATTTAACCACAAGTATCTTTCTCCCTTTAAGTATTTCTACAGCTACGATCACTGTATTATCTGAGAATATCATATTCTGTTACACATTTATCCTCAGAACGTCCTTCGCCAAAAGGGGATTAAATGTAGCCAGAATTAACACACAACTTGTTCAACAACGCAGGAAGTCTGTCAGGGCAGGGAACCGAAGCCTCCCTCATCCCCTCAAACCCAAGTAGAGCATCCCATTCAACCAGTAGACTTGTCCCCTCACAGATGCATGTATCACACTGTCATATAACCTGAAAGTAAACCAAAACCAATAGGTTCTTCAAAAAGCATAGTAATACTTCCTCCCATAAGGAACCGAATTAAGCCTTTAAATCTCTTGTCGACAAAGCCGACAACATGCAATACTCTATTCCCAGACTGGAATCAGATTCTGAAAGCAGAGAACACTGAATGAATGCTGTCAAATTTTCCAAATATATTTAGAATATCATCACAACACATTCACACTGTCTTACAACACATTTTGCTATGACTTCACTCTACACAGTGTTTTATGGCCAGCCAGGATAAAGCAGGCCAGTGACCACTTCATCTTTTGGAAAGGAAAATACTCGAGTCAGTCACAAAATAAGATGCATTTTGGTTCTCAGGAGAGTATTCCTTGACAACATCACCCGTTCAGTAGAACTGTATCTCACAATCACACAGGCTGTGAGTGATGTGCAAGTCACGCAGTCTTTCACAAAAGCTTCTTGGAGATAAGGCACTTCTGTTTTCAAAAAAAAAGAAGCTCACATATAACTTGAGAACTTAGTAAGCGGAAGTCCAAACATATTTCAGCTAAAAGACATTACGTATCACATGCACAATAGCAAAATGAGGAGGTCCAAAAAAGAACAGAAAAGTTAATTAAGAAAGATATAGCTACAGACTTGTCATTTTGGTCCAGACTCTCTCTTCTGAAGGTTTCAGGAAGAAGCTTCTAAATTGACCTTTTAGTCCCTTATAACGTTAAAGAATTTAGAAATGTAATAAATTCCAAGTGCAATGGAATTAAACAATCCACTGAACAGCCAGAGAAAAATCAAAATTCTTTAGATTATGGAAGAGCTCTTTTGAGAACACTACACATTCTTTAAAACAATAAGAAAAAAAAATTGTCACCAAGAACACAACCAGGGCCTTGTTAAAAGCATATTCATTTCACAAAAAGGCACTGTGTCACTATATACTAAACCGCATCCATAGACCTGACTGTCTTTCCTTCAGTGTGTTAATCCTACGCACACAGCTGAAGGGCCTTTAAAACTCTAAAGAGTTCGTGATCCATGTGCAAAACAAAGCTGGATGAAACAACCCTTTTTGGCCATAGAAAAGCAGCATGCTGTCTACCTACAATGGAGCATGTTAGGTGTTTTTATTGTTTAGAAAAGCTTGCCCTGAAGAATTCTATGCTCTCCATCATTTTAGATATGAATGTGGTATTAGCAGAATAAAAATCCCAAAGCAAGCCTCCCAAATCCTCATCAACCATTGTTTCCTAGTCCCACCTTCTGCAGCTTAGGAATAACAATTTTATACAGAACACTGTCATTCACCTTTTTTGTTCACTTTAGACAGTTTCTTTTTTGTCCCTTTTATTAACATGTTAACAAGAGAAAGGCAGTCACTTCAAAAGGAAAAAAAACCACCAAGGTTAAAACAACCCCAAAACACTAATGAAATAAAGCCAAGTCATGTTACATCAATTAAAAAAAAGTTTCATTTTTTATTTAATTTTAAATATTTTGAAGATTATTACAACCTCCCCAAACATTCAGATTTCTTTCTGCTTCTTCTATTCACCAAAATTATATATATTTATATATAAAGCACCTATCACGATATTGATAAACATCCTTTGGAACCACTCTGACAGTTGACTCATGTGTCCAAAATAAACAACACTGTTGTATCAACTTTAAGTCTATCACCCAAAACACCTCAGAGCTTCCACTGGCATAAGAGAAAGTGAGAGCAGGGAGTAATTTAGAGATTGTTTGAAGTACACAGCTGGCCACTTCAGTCTTTTGTCTTGCATAGGAAGGCACAGCACACACAAGTCCACATGCAATCAAACCAGTGTCTGCATTGGTAGTCTCCTGGGGAGTTCACCAGGTAAAATGCTTTAATTGATATGAATGACAATTTTGCACTGTGAATACTGAAAATCAAAATATTTTCTTTTTTAATGGCCATTAGAGGGTTGCTACCAGCCCACTTCTGTATTTTGAAGCATGTACATACCACAAGCCAAAGCAGGGAAGAATAAAGCAATGTAAAACCACCACAGTTGCGGGGGAACGGAGTCCCCAGTGCATTCCCCAAAAGCCACAGGGCTGTCCAAGATTTAAAATTTCTGTCTTACTCATCTAAGGGAAGATTCTTCTCACTTCCTCCCACTGTTGGAGATGGTTTTTGATTAGCAAGCCAGGATTACCTTGGCAGAATCAACAAGCAAGACCTCATTTGTGCAAATCCCAATTCTCTAGTTTATTACTGGAAAGCCTAGCAGTTTTTAAACTTTCTTGTTTTTCAGAGCTTATAGATGGTCCAGGACTTGTATGCACCTCCATACAGCAAATCCAAACCTATCAGCAAAATATGTGCTTTTAAGTATCTTCCAAAGATTCTTCAGAAACACCCAACTAATGTCCATGTCCCCTCCCATAACATCCTGAAAGATAGGGTTCTAGATGCATGGAATGACTGCAGTGTGAAACTTGAGCCGTGTTATCTTGAACCACAGCCAGAACAGACAGCAGAAACCACCAGTTTTTCATAGACCTTTCTGTCCTCTAAACTACCATGAGCTTCAAGCCAGAATAGGATAAGTAACAAAGCACAGCCTCGTATCTACTTCTCTACTCTCAACTGCTCTATATGACTCTGGTAGAGTTTTATAAAAGAGATGGCAATGCAGAGTGGTAATACTGAATATAGCTACCTTCTCTCCTACAAACTGCTGGAATAACTTTTCCAAGATTCCTCTCCAGTTAGTCTGGCAATCAAACAAAAAAAAAGAGACTAATACGGAAAAGACACCAAAGAAGCTGGTCCAGTACAAAAAAAAAATTAAAATTACTAATAGTCTGAATACTCTAAAAATACATCCACCCTACCACCAGCAAAGGCAAGTTCATAGAACTAGTAAATCTTTACAATTCACTTGAAAATCAACTTATACCTCCTCCACAGCATACGAGGCAGATCTAAGAACAAAATTAAAGTTTTTCAATCTTAGTGTTTTCACAGTGTCTTGATTTTCTTTTACGTATGCACCTGCCTGATGCAGGTGTGATTTCTATCCTGATCACTATTGAAGTTTTGTGTTGTTACTTAGGAATATCCTTTCAAGTTCTAAGGTAAAAAAAAATCCAAGCATTCTCTCCACGGTAACAGAACCAATCACAAGCAAAACACCAAAACCTGCAATGCAAATAAAAAATCCAAAGCCAGACAAGATCATTCCTCCCCATGCTGTGGGGGCAACAAAGTAGTTAAACAGAGAAATCAAATTTTCCTTTAGGCTAGTCCTTCTAGGTTCTTGGAGATTTAAATGCAGTAAGGGCGACTGCAAAATTCACACATTGCAAACAAGGATTGCAAACTAACTCCTCCTTTTTGTTTGGGGATTTAAATTCTAACATCATAAATTGGGGGTTGGAAGGACTGAAAGGAAAGAGTTGCTTGTACATTGGATCTGTGGCTTATGCAGGAAAAAAAGTTTAGTATTTTTCATGTCATGGGACTTAACTAGTCCAACTGCTGCAAAAAACGCACAAGTACATACATAAGGCTTTGGTAGTCAGTAGGATTGGATGTCCAATACCTATGCCTCCAAGCAGTTCTTTTAGTTCCCTGGAAGACAATAAGACTACTGGTTACAAAAAACCATTGTTCATAATTTGCAAACCTTCCCAGTTGGATACCTTAAGGAGTACGTACCACTCTAACAAAATCTACGCTCGGTTAAAAAGAAAAAAAAAAATCTTTGGCAATGTCATCCACATAGATCAACTCTGACAACCCAAGTGAAACTGTACACCAAGGAAGCATAAAATAACTTTCTAAAGTGGCATTCAAATAGGCACAATGCCATCCAGACAAAGCTTGTTCTACTTCTCTGCAGAGGCAGTAGCACAGTCCTTGCTAGGATTCCAGCCACAAGGATTCTGCTTCCCTCTCAGCCACAGGCCTGCTATAGGATATTAGACAAGTCCTTGTCTCCTCTATATCCCAGGTGACCCAGTCAAAGACCATAAATTCCTATACTAATTGATATAACAAGGGCAGAAATTAATTAACAAACTTATTAATTACAGGATGTTAGGGGTTGGAAGGGACCTCAAAAGATCATCTAGTCCAACCTCCTGCCAGAGCAGGATCACCCAGAGCAGGTCGCACAGGAACATGTCCAGGCAGATGCTGAACATCTCCAGGGAAGGAGACTCCAGCACCTCACTGGGCAGCCTGTGCCAGTGCTCTGTCACTCTCAAAGCCAAGAAGTTCCTCATCATGCTGAGGTGGAACTTCCCATGTTCTAGCTCGCACCCATTATTCCTTGTCCAAGAAAGATTATTAAAGAAAGATCGTTTAGAAATAGGTCCTAGAGAATCCAACACTAAAAAAACCCAACAAACAAAACACGAACGCAAACTATTTTCAGATAGGACTGCACTCTGTCCCCAGAGGCTCATCACATTGAGGCACACTCAGTAAAGGCTTTTCTACACTTGCTGAGCACCTCACAAAAATTATCATGACCCATTCACCAAGACACAGTGGCTTCCAAGTCTTTCATGTGTAGGTCTCCGAGGACTTTCCAGCAGAGACACAACTACTGGCTGGAGTGGTAAGGGTAGTAGATCCTAGTTTTATTCCCCAGATCCTTCAAAAGCAGTCAGAAGGCTGCAAAGTGAGAATCTGTGTAACTCTGTGTTTCTTGCAGTCTATTCCCACACAAGCCAAGAAACGTTCATTGTTGACGAAAATTAAAAAATTTACATCAACTTTCCTCTAAGAATGAGATCTGTGCTTGATCCCATTAAAAAGACAATAAATTGTAAGCAAAATCTGCTTCTGCCTTGGGTAAAATTTGTCCATTTCCTCTTCAGTAGAGGAATTTCTTCCTAATTGCAACGTTAAAGGAAGAAAACAAAAAAAGGTAATTAAAACTCAAGCCAGAAGGGCAATACTCTGCTGTGTCTGGGAAGTAGTATTCAAAGTGTTTCTTCTTTTCCTGTTCTCACTTGAATTTTCACTGATTTTTTCCCTCCAGTTACAGCACAATCACAGAGTAATACGAAGTGACTTCTGTTCACCTGGTCCTAATCCTCAATAAAACAGAGACAAAATTACTTGGATTGCTCAAGGTCTTGTCGAGTTGAGTTTTGAATATCTGTAAGGGCATCCCAACCTCTCTGAGTTGTCTGTACCGTTGTCTGACCACCCTCACACTGAAATTCTTCTTTTCCTAATATCTCACTGGAATTTCCCTTGTTACAACTCGCATCTGTTGTCACCTCCCGAGGAGCGAGGCCATGTCCCCTTCATACCCTCTCATCAGTTACCTGAAGACACAGGACAGTTTTCCCTTAAAGAAAATCAACACACACAGAGAGTTGTAGTCCCAAGAAGTTCATAAAATACGTACACATAGATAGGGATTTGCAGCTTATTTTTCTCAAATACAAGTACTGTATTTTGGTTTGCAATCTAACGCTATCGCTTGTGGCATGTACCACCAAAGACTCACCTTCATGACAAGTAACACAGAGTGGCTAAGGTGGTAAAAATTCACACCGCAAATTATTCTGTAGTAATCCTCCCATGTGGAGAAACAAGATGTTCCCTATTTGAACTAGTCCTGCCACACTGAAGTGCTTACATGACCTCACGACAAACTCCGTTTTTCACAACTTCTCTTGTTAAAACAGAGAACTGACTTTTAGCTTTAGCGATGTGGAAACTGGGCACAAAGGGGGGAAAAAAAAAAACACAACAAAAACCCACGTGCAAACTTGCGGCCAGCGTGAGGACGAGGGCTACAGGCTCGGGACTCGGAGCTGCTCCTCGGGGCTCTCCCAGGCTGCGGCGAAGCACCAAGAGTGAGCTCCGGCGGCC
>NW_009719304.1:0-745 GCF_000703405.1 Apaloderma vittatum | reverse complement strand
AGACCACAGGTCTGACTTGGGTAAGAAATGTTCAATTAAGGACAAAAATAAATCAAGGACTCCCTTATATTTTACCTTTAGCCCTGGCCAGTCTGTGGGAGAAATCAATTGGAGCAAACATCAGATGTTCCCATATATGAAGTTGTCTAAGGTTGTTCGTTTAATAGTGTAAAAGCTGGACCCTCTTGTGAATTGGGACACTTTCCTCTACTAGTGGATACACTGTGTAAGGTCTTCCCAATTGCTGGGACGATTCTTCAGAAACCTCGCTGCAACTGGGTCTCTCCAGTGACTGAGAAGGGTTGGAGGGTTGGGGTGAGAGGGAGATTGGGGAGAGATGATGTTTGAGGTCCCACTAAATGTAAATTATTCTATGGCTTACTGATTCTGTGATTCTATGGTCCTGACTTATAGCAGAGGTGACCAGAGCCTCCTGATACACAGGGAGGTATCCCAGTCTGTACTGGATGGGGTCCAGGGATGTCCAGCTTGTACTAGGAGGGTTCCCGATCTGTGCAGGGTCAGGCCCAGGTGGACCAAGGGCGATCTCTGCCCCCCCTCCCCACCTCCCTGCCTCCCTTGAGCCCCTAATCCTGTCAGCACCTCCTCCTGCCCCCCCATCCTCTCACAACCCGTCTCCCAGGAACTCTCCCCCCCACCCTTCCCGACATTGACATCCTCAGTGACACTGATGACGCCTCCATTGAGCGTTAATGTGAAAGAATTATTACTTGAGTTTCTCTAC
>NW_009719303.1:0-911 GCF_000703405.1 Apaloderma vittatum | reverse complement strand
TCCCAGGGACCCTTGGGGACACCTCTGGGGATCCTGGGGACCTTTGGGGACACCCCCCTGGGGCCACTGTGGCACGTCCTGAGAGCCCTGAGGACACCAAGGGCACATCCTGGGGACCTTGGGGCACTCCCGGAGACCCTGAGGTGAAACCTGGGGACACTTGGGGACACCTGGAGACCTTTGGGGTGCAGCCTGGGAACATCTAGGGATACCTGGGGACACCTGGAGATCCTGGGGTGCCACCTGGGGACACTTGGGGACACCTGGAGACCTTTGGGGTGCAGCCTGGGAACATCTAGGGATACCTGGGGACACCTGGAGATCCTGGGGTGCCACCTGGGGACACTTGGGGACACCTGGAGACCTTTGGGGTGCAGCCTGGGAACATCTAGGGATACCTGGGGACACCTGGAGATCCTGGGGTGCCACCTGGGGACACTTGGGGACACCTGGAGACCTTGGGGTGCAGCCTGGGGACACCTGGGGCCGCTTTGATACCTTGAGGTGCACGCTGGGGACATCTGGGGACACCTGGAGATCCTGGGGGGACACCTGGGGACACTTGGGGACATCAGGACACATCCCAGGGCCCCTGGGACACCTGAGACCTCCCTTGGCCCCCCCCCCGCACCTGCGCCCTCCCGTGGCCCCCCCCCCGAGACCCCTCATCTCACCAATTTGGGGGGACACACCGAGTGCCATCGGGTTGGGGACACCGCCCCCTGCTTCAGCCGCTCTGGGACACCCCCCCCTGCCACAAGGGGGGGTTCCCTTCGCTTCTTCCGCCCCCCCAAATCCACCTGCATGATCGCCACCATCATGGGTGACAACCCCCTCCCCAGCTGGCTTGGGGGGGTTGTTATCCCATTTTTCGGGGGAATTATCCCATTTTTGGGGGAGGTTATCTCATT
>NW_009719302.1:1057-1518 GCF_000703405.1 Apaloderma vittatum | reverse complement strand
GGCTGGGGCTGCTCAGTGCCCAGAAAACCCCCCTCATTTTGGGGGGACAGCTCCCTGCAGCCCCCCCAAGAGCTGGCATCGTGCTAGCCCCGGTGTTTCTGCAGTCACCAGCCCTCTGAGCTGCCCCGAGGAGGGGACGGTCACCCATGCGAGGCCCACATGCACCCCATAAAACCGTTGTACACCCCCAAAAAAATCATACGCCTCGGGGAAAAAACCCTCATGCACCCCGAAGAAGAACTTGTACCCCGAAAACTGCGCCTGGTCTTGTGCTGCTGCCCAGGAACTTCCCCGGGCGCTGCAGGGTGAGGCAAGCCGGTCGTTCTTCGCTACGTCAAGACCTTGCTTTCGCCAAATTCGGTTCCCTTTTCAGGAAAAAAGGAATTATAAGGTGCTGGGAAGCAGCTTTTTTCCTCTTTTTTTTTTTTTTTTTAATCACACCCGGGGGTGGGGTTTGGTTT
>NW_009719302.1:679-931 GCF_000703405.1 Apaloderma vittatum | reverse complement strand
AAAGCTGGGTTTGACCAAAGCTGATCTTGGCACAGCTCGGCCCCGTTTCAAGAGTTTGGGCTTTTACAGAGCTGGGATGCGACGGGCGTCAGCTGAACACACCTTATCCAAGCTCTTCTTCGGGTTCTTATATAGGAGGAGCTGTATTTTGAATAAGATAATGTATTTTCTGGGTGCATTGGTGACACGTGTTCCAAATTCACCGGCCGAAAGAATCAAATAGGGTAGTTTTCTTCTTTTTTCTGTCATTTT
>NW_009719302.1:0-407 GCF_000703405.1 Apaloderma vittatum | reverse complement strand
TCCCTTCTCTTGGCCCGCAGCCTCTCACCACCCCGTCAGGCCGCCTCGGTGATGCTCGTGGCAAGCGTTTGGCCCTCTTGTTTCTTTTCGAGGGGTTTCGATGCCGGCAGCGAGGGTCGACCACGGGGCTCTTCCAAAAGACCGCGGGGAGTTAGGACCAGAGCGGGGCTGTCAGCCCCTTTAAAGAGGACCTGTTGGTTGCGGTGAAGTTCTTTATCCAGTGTCTTTATAGCACTGGAGGAGAAAATGAATTGGGTTTAAATAATTATTTTTTTTTAATTGTATTTTTTTTTAGTCTGGTTTGCAATTCTGCCTGTGTTTTCGAGGGTCCTGCAAACCGTGGTGGTCCAGGAGAGCTCAGCTCAGCCACACACCCCTTGACGGGATGAAGGGCTCCGGGTGCGTTT
>NW_009719301.1:780-1420 GCF_000703405.1 Apaloderma vittatum | reverse complement strand
TTTATTTCTCCTCACTTGACAGATAACAGACAGCGAGGGGACGTGAGGGTGGTGAGATGGAGCTGGGGGGGATGAGATGGGGGGAGCCCGGTCCTGGCTCCATCAGGGAGCGCTGGTGGACAGAGGAGGTGACGGTGGGATCAGGGAGAGGTGACGGTGGGGTCGAGTAGGTGATAGTGGGATCAGGGAGGTGATGGTGGGATCAGGGAGGTGATGGTGGATCAGGGAGGTGATGGTGGGATCAAGGAGGTATTGGTGGGGTCAGGGAGGTGATGGTGGGATCAGGGAGGTGACCCTGGGGATCATCACACTGGTACACACAACCTCCAAAACACAGAGGAAGGGTGACGCTATCCAGGATTTGGGACAAAGATGCTGCAGGAGCATCCTCGTGGTCCCGGCCAGCCCCAGCTCCTCCTCTGATATTGGGGTTCAGTGAGGTGGAACATCTTCTCCCTTTTTTGGGGGATGCAGGTTGATCTCGGAACATCTTCACTCGGGGATCGGCTGAGCCAAAAGGGGGGGGGGTGCTCTGAAGCCAAGGGCATTGGGCAGAGTGCAGGAGAACAAGAGAACTGTGAACTGCAAAAAACCTGGATGAATAATCTCCTGCTTAGCAAACAAACCCCGTCCGGAGCAT
>NW_009719301.1:0-690 GCF_000703405.1 Apaloderma vittatum | reverse complement strand
ATGCCGGGGGGGGATTCGCCCGGCTGGTTCCAAGCCTCTGGGCTGAAAATGCAGGAAAAAAGCTTTAAAGGAAACAGTAGAGAAACGTTTATGGAGGCACCCACGGTCTGTGCCCCAGGACTCTTTGCACCAGGCTGGGGGTTGTCCATCCCCGAGATTAAACGCTTTGCACGATCTCCAGCGGTTTATTTTCAGTCCCAGAGCTCGTCCCCGAGCAGGTGGGGTCTCAGGAATAGCACGGCCTTTTAGGGAGAGCCCGGAGCTCAGAGCAGAGGAGACTTCTCCGTTTGCACCCATAAATCCCCTCCCTGGTCCCAGGCAGAGCCTTTGCTGCCTCTTGGCTTCAGAGCTGGGGGATAAATCCTCGGTATTTTCCGTGCATTTCTCCTGCCCAGCGCCCGAGGGAGGATTAGTGCCGCATACCCGGCTTCTCAGGGCACCCTATTCATTCCTGGTGGGAAGAGAAGGGAGAGGAGAACCTCGGAGCACCCAGCTCTGCCCCGGGCTGGGATTGCAGACACCCGGATGTGGGATGCAAGGGTCACCATCCCACCGGATTAATTCATCTCCACCCTAAAAAACCCTCAGAGGGCTTCAACGTTTGCATGAAACCTGACGAAGCTGTTGCTCTTCTTTCCCTGAGTGTGACAGTGAAGCTGGATGAAGGGGTCACGCCGTGTCCCCCGCTCT
>NW_009719300.1:0-234 GCF_000703405.1 Apaloderma vittatum | reverse complement strand
TGGGAGGGCTGGGGTTCTTTTGTGTCCCAGCTGCAAAGCTCTGAAACGCTGCTTCCGCTGAGACACCGGGATCTCCAGACATGGGGACGTGAACGGGCTGTGAAATAAGTTGCTGGCACCGCTGCTCAGCGCTGCAGGCCTGCCCCGCCACTTCAGCCGCTCAGGCAGCACAGTCGCAAGCACCTCACGCTGCCAGACTGCACGGTCTCTCAGCAGGCTGAGAGCCTGTCGCGA
>NW_009719299.1:0-11946 GCF_000703405.1 Apaloderma vittatum | reverse complement strand
TGGGAAAAGGCTCCGGTTGTGACCCGCAGGGCAACGCCAGCAACGGGCAGAGAGGCCGGGAAAGTGCACCAAGGTCTTTTTATTTAAATAACAAAAACTTGAAGATTCCGAGCTTTAATACAAGTTAAATAAAATACGGTGTCAACACCAGCATTTCTATTTCGCTTGTCTGCGTACAGCTTATGTAGGAGCGTGACACTATAGCTTATCAGCAACGCCCGACTCACAGTGCCTGCCCCGTGCCTTCAACAGATTGTGTAAAATACTGCTATAGAAACAAAGCCTATATGCTGTACAAAAATATTTTTACAGTAACCTGGTATGTAAAAATCAGCTGCATCTGAAATTCATGGCAAATTGTCTTCTCTCAAGAGGAACTGATGGATGAATTGCTGAGCTTTCCTCTTCTCAGTTATATCAGGTGGAGGAAGTCCACGAGGCGGTCGAAGTAACAAGCCACCAAATATACTAGCTGCATCGAAAAAAATAAATAAACTGGTGAGGAGCAGGACATCCCGTTCCCCAACTCCCACCTGGCCAGCGAGCGGGGGCCTGGGTGCAAACCGCAGGGGATGGAGCGGATGATAAAGCTGCGCACGCCCCGGAGTCACCACCCTTTCCAGGCTCCTCCAGGGCTGTTCTGCCGGGGGCTGTTGGCTCATTATTAAAAGCTTCAAACCAGTAGAGGCCACTCACTTTTGAAGAAATGCGTTTTGTTACACAAAGGCCCTGTTTTGCTCTCCTTACCAAGAATGTTCACATCCAAATGGTTTTTCCCTGAATGTTTCAGTAGTTCCCGCAGAAATGCCATGAGATACTCAAATACATTTTTATGGCACTGTGGCAGGTTAGAGATAATCTGAGGAGGAAAAAGAAAACCAACACATTTATTCTGAAGACAGGGTGATGGCTTAGCAGCTTTATCTACCACCAACATCACCCTGTCTGCAAACACTAACGGCCCCTACCAACCGAGAAGCATCGGTTCTAGATCCTTTCCATTTCCAGATGACTAAGTTTGAGAGCAAGAGGCTGTTACCGGTGTGCCATAAACCGTTCTGCCTCCAGAGTACCTGACTGCTCAGCGGGTAGTTGCCGACGCTCTCCAGACAGCCACTGTAGAAGCGGCAGCAGATGACGGGCTCTGGCAGGCTCTCCAGGAAGAGCAGCAGGGCTTCTGCTACCGAGTGGTTGCTGCCAACTGATCCAAAGGCGGTTAAGGAAGGGGCGAGCTCAGAGTCAACTATTTTGGTCGTGTTTCTGCCGAAACGTTAATTTTGGCTTAGGTCTCCAAGAGCTCCTCCCATTGTTCACAGCTTTGAGTTAAGTCTCTTGGCCCCACAGAATCAGGCTGTGCCCGCCGGCAGTTGGGCCCTGATGTAATTCACCAACAGCCATCCATCAAGATTGGCCCAAAGCGTCTGTACTGATTAGGAGGAGGAGCGAGGAACTGCAGATCTCGGCTACCCCGAGATGAGAGACGGGAATTTAAAAACCACGGTGGGGCACAGAAGAGCGATGAAATCTTTTTCAGCTTTGATCACTAAGGCAGAGTGAGCCTTGCCAGACATCAGTCCAAAAGGATACGGAGGGTGTCATGCATTCCTTTGTCCAAACAATCTCGGATTTGCTCAAATTCAGATCGGAGGCCTGGTTGCTGAAACAGGTCCTCCTGTAAAGAAGACCATTAGTCAGTGTCAAGTTAAATGAAAGTTATTTGGGTAAACAGAGCAATGTCATTATGATCTGTCTAGAAAATTCTTGCCAAATTGGTAGTTATCAGCACAAACCTCACCATGAGCAGCTCTGGCAAGGCTGCAGCACTGCCGTAGAGTGCAACGCATGCACAGACAAGGTGACCATCACAAAACCGTGCAGCCTGGGACACCAGGTTCACTGAGCACAGGTGTCCTTTATCACTCTTTACCACTGGCCAAACATCTACAGGTACAATGACTGCTATTACCAGTATTTCCTTCAAAACTAAACCCGACACAAAGAAATTATTTTGTGCTTCCAGTAAACACACTGCCAACCTGTTGGGAAGCATTGCGGTACAAGTGATCCACCATCATCCACAGCTCTTTTGGAATGTCCATCGGCTTTTCAGCTTGACCAGCACTCCCACTCATTTCTAGCGGCATCAGGGTCTGAGAGAGGGAAGTGGAGAGAGGGGAAGAAAAAAAAGGTATCTAGCCAAGTTCTCATTTAAGTCTGCAAAAATGCTTCACAAAGCTTGTACCTGAGAATTAAGACTTGTTAGGAACAGTGCAGCTTCACTCACCAGTCTTCATAGGAGTACAACAGACACATGGCAGAACAAACAAGCTGCTCTCACAGACACGCTTCACGTGCACTCGGCTCTATGGAAACGCGACATTGTGCCTCACGCATACACATCTCCAGTCAATACGGAGAAAGCCAAAGGCTCCAGGGAAAAGGTCTACGTTTAGAAGTTGCACACCTTTCTTAAACGTGCAGGCAGAACACACAGGACCTTGCTTTCAGCACTCTCTCTATGAAACGAATTAGTTCATCCATGTAAAGAACTAACAGCAGGTGTGAAGATGCTGCACTGGAGGCCATGGGCTGTACCAGCATTCTCCGACTATGGGCCAGGGAAGTGGAAGAAGGGTCTTTAGCCACAAACAGGCCTTAACATCTCTTTGTAATGGTTCTTGTGGGTCTTGGACATTTAACTCACAAGTGTCCGAATGGATTCTGCTGACATGTCCTGGATTGGTTCCCTCATGTAGCACAGCGTATGAATGGGAGATCCAAAGCAACTGGGCAAGTAGTTGCCTGTTACAGACAGAAAATAATCCTTCCCCCTGGTAAGATGCAAGACCAAGATATCTTCAAGTTTTTCCTCTCCAGAGTTTAAGCGTGTAGCTGTTGATTTATTAACAAACACCTCCAACTCAATTGTGATCTCAGCATCTGCCAAAAGATTGTTAAAAACCCAACATACTCAGGTCAAAAAGGTATTGAACCAATACACTTGCAAACAGACACAGCATTCTCAAAAGAGCAGAGAGATCTAAGCCAGACAGCGACAGTGTTAGCTCATTAACCCGAGATGAACAATGAGGAGCTCACCTGATAGCAGAAAGCCCTTACTGGGATTAGCCATCAGCCATGCCTTGCAGTAGGTTTCCTCATCTGGTTTGCTGATAAATTCGAACTGGCAGGGCACTTGCCCATTGCGGACTGTAAACTTCTCTACGTGCAGCTGCATGTATTTAACATCCTCGAAATGGAACTAGAAACAAGTATCAGTCAATGTCATCAGCCAGTGCCACCTTGCCAAGTACCAGCCACAGTTCCTGTCCTGTGGTTTAACCATTAACCAGCAAGATACTCAGATTAACCCTCTTGCTCCCACACCCATCTCTTCTGGGATTGCCATTTGCTTGCTCTGTATGCTCAAGTTGTTTGCATCAGTGTGCCCCTTAAAACAAACGCTCCCTTTAAATAACCTCAAGGAAACTTGAGAATAAGATAAGTGTGGCCTCAAATGTCTCATTTGCTTATCTTTTTAGTCCTCAACACAAAAACAAGTGCTGGGTTTGCGACCTTCTCCAAATCCTTCAGATTTTACATTTTATGTTTCAAACCAGTCAGAGCAAGGGCCACAAACCCCTCTTACTCGCCCTTCCCCCACCATTTCAGCCTCGTGTTGTGGATGGAATTTACCTCCATCTAAACAGAAACAAATATTTCTAGGGCTTGTAAACAGAACTGCTGGAAGTCAAAATATTCTCCTTCTTTGGAACTGGACCCCAGGGTCCAGAATCCATCCAATGTCCTTCTGCCACTGGCACCCACCGCTGGGGCGCAGAGTTGCTCAGTTTCTCTCACGACTCACAGCACATCCCCTACCTCTCTCCGGGAGAGGGTCACCGAGGGAATGTTGGCGTTCTCCAGCTTATCCAGGGAGCGGACTATTTCCTCAAAAGCTTTTCGATAGAGCTCCTCATTCACAACCTTCACCTGAAAAGGACACACACCACCCCAGCTGGCATTTGCTGTGGCTCTGCAGGGGAGCTGTAGCTCAGCTGGAGACCTGTGAAGTGATTTGATTTTAGCAGCACACTAGTGCACCCAACACACGCAAGGAGCAGAGCCACTAATGCTCTCCTCAGGGTCCAAGAGTAAAGGACCTTTCCATAACCAGCAAAACCACCCTGCCAGCACTAGGTCAGCTTTTCTTTATTAAGAAAAAAAAAAAAAAGAAGTTTGACTACACACTACTGTGTTGCCAATGAGGTAGCCCACCTGCACTGCAAGTTTCTTAGTAGGAAAATAAAATTAAAAAAGGCTAATGAACATTTCTGAAAAAAACCACCCACAATATTCATGCATTATTCTGCTCAGCTGAAGCATCAGGTAACACAACCCACAACCCCAGCTTGCTATGAACAACAATCCTATCTCGGTAACTCACCTAGCCCCGCTTTAAGCCATTGTTCTCAGTGGATGCCATAAAAGCAGGAGGAGAGGGAAATCAGCGGTAGAACCTCCCTCCTCCTTCCCCCTCACCCCACACGGAGGACGAGGTCAGCAGAGCTATTTCCTTCAGCCCTGACTTACCGCAATATCAAACACGGAGCTGACCGGCTTGTGGTCGCTGATCTTCAGTGCCATGTGGCTGCGATAGCTCCGCTGAGCCACGTTCTGCCCTTTCCAGAGGATCCGGTCACACCACGCTGGAACACGACACTTCTCACTGAAACAGAGGTGACAATTCACAGTGTCCAGGCACAGCTCAGGCGGAGTGACGATGCAAGGCAGAATGATACTAATTAAAATGATCCCTCAATTTTGTACACCTCTAACTAAGAGAAAACCCAGGGGATTTCTTTGTGAAAAACATTAGGAATATCTGGCAAACAGCAGTGGAAGCAAAGCAACAGAAATAGATGTAAACTGGAGATGGATTTTGGAGCCAAGGGAGATGAACAACAATAATTTCAGAATTGTTCCTATTTAGAGCCATTGTATCTGCAATTCTTTTTAGCTTTGTTTTTGCTCCCTTCAGCGATAACATTAGCACGGGTAGCATCACGCACCTTGTGTCCCAGTCATCACAGCCAGCATCGTATTTGTAGGTCGGCTGGAAAGAAATCTCTCCCTCTGTAAAGCCCTCGAAGACTGCATTTGCATTCATTTGCCTCTTCAGCTACGGAAGAAAAAAAATAACAAAAAAAAAATTTTAAATAAGCCCAGGCACAATTCCCATAGGAGCTAAAAGGGAGGTGCTGAGGGGTGAGGAGCACTGTGCAGCCTCCAGGCTGCACCCCCGGCACCACCTGCAGGCAGGAGACACATCACACCTGGTCATACTGGCAAAGCTCTGGAAACGCTTTCGCATCTACAAGCTGCTTCACTTTTGCCACATCCAGTTCCTCCAGCCGATAGTTGAGGTCACCCAGCCATAAGACCACGCTGGAAGAGAACGTACACCAGGAGTCTGCGCACAGCCCGGGAGACGCCCAACATGGGACCGGGGAGCCCAGCCCCGCAGCAGCGCCTTAAAGCAGCCAACGCTGGCATGAGCTCTTCCAACCCCACCCAGATCAGGCGGGTGCTGGGTCTGCTCCTCCATCAGAGAGACCACGCGTGGAAACTTGAGGGAGAAGCCACATTTTCCGCCTTTGCTGTTTTTAATTCCTCTTCTCCATGTTTGCCACTATCTCTTAGTAATTGGCGGTCTTTGTACTCCGCTGACTAACTCCCACAGCCCACTGGAGAAGTCGGTGCATATTATCCCCCCATTCCCACCTCATGCTTGAAAACAAACGAAAGGAAGGCCTGGAAAACAAAGGCCTGGAAGAGCATAAGGAGGCAAGAGATTTGTCAGAACTGCGTGGGTGACCGCTCTCAAAAACGGGTTACAGTAAAGCATTCCTGGCCCTTCCAGGCTGATGATTAGATCGCTGACCCCCCCTTCCCACGTCCCTGCCAAGAGAACCTCACGCCCCACTACGTTCACAAGGTTCTTCCCTGCCACGTGCAGCGATTCCCAGCCCGATGGGAAGCATACTCATGTTTCCCAATAGTGAGAGGGGGCAAATTTGGATCCGACTGGCAGAATTGCATCCGAGACCAGATGTCTTTGAAGTCCTGGTTCCTCCGCTCATATTCCTCCGTGTGAGCTGCAAGGTGAGAATTCACAACGCAGATGCTAGTGTTATGGAATTTAAACCTTACGGCGACACCACCTTTGTTACCCTAAAAGATAAGGATGAACACATTGGTCAGAAGCTTCTACACAACAGACGAATCTACAAATGAGTCATGAGCAGTGGACAAGCTAGAAGACATCAAGGCAGACCATTTAATTTGAGAGGAAAACCTATTTAGCAACAAACTGGATCTTTCAGCACAAACCATACAATAAGTGTAAATGGAGGAGGAAGCACATGGCTTAGCTGGTCAAAGACACCGTTGACAAGTTATAGCTGCAGCACTCACAGAAACTACACTTGAAGGGCACAGACTTCATTCCAATGGTCTGGAACAGCAAGGGGGATGGCTGCATCCCTCAGCTGACAGAACAACCACTACACCTAAGGAGAGGGGCTCTGGGAGGCTCTTCCAAATCTCACCCCTTCTCCAGCACAGTTGCCATTCTTACCATCCTGCCCATGATTCCAGTTCCCACAGTCTCAACTTCCACCTCGGAGATGTTTACAGCAAGGTCTGCTTTCACATACAACAGAAGCATGATGCCCACGAGCCTCACAAGTTTCACCTGAAAAACAGATCCTGTGCCATTAAATACTAGAATGGGAGAGGTCTGATGAGAGACACCACACTGGCCTCACAACCAGAACATGGGTCACCAAAGTACACATCAGGAAAAAGAGTTCCAGGCTCATCTGGCGGTGCAGGGCATGGGAGAGGTCTGATGAGAGACACCACACTGACCTCACAACCAGAACACGGGTCACCAAAGTACACATCAAGAAAAAGAGTTCCAGGCTCATCCGGCAGCGCAGGGTCTCACAGCGGCACAGCACAGGAAGGGGCCAGGGACAGACACCTCAGGAAGCAAAGGTGGAGCCCAAAGCAAAACCCTCAACAACAGGCAGAGCCCAGGGAAGGAGCTTCCCTGCAGCAACAGGGACAAGAGACAAAGCAGACCTAAGAAGCAGGGGCCAGACGATAAGCAGCATTCCTACCAAGGTACCTTCACAACTCATTCCACCACGCATTGTGGAGACAGGCACGGGAGAAGCTACGATACTTTCTATTCTCTCCCCCCAAGATAGCAGGAACTTGTGTCAGGCGTGGATGCCAAGCTCTGGGCTCCTGTCCTGGCCCCTGCCTCGGCACCCTGCACAGCACCACTACCTTCTTCACCTTCAGAGCACTTCTGACTGAGGAAAAGCCTGCAGACAGTGAGCCTCTGGAAGACGTAGCAATCGAGAACCAGAAAAAGCAAAGGGAAAAGAGGCCCAAATGGAAAATGATTTCACACTCAAACCTCCCCAAAAGCCAGATTTACCTTCGCGTATTTGGCATCTGGGTGAAGACTATCAGTTACAGCTTTAAACCATTCTTCTTCTTTCGGTGTGTCATTGAAAAAGAAGGCTTCTTTACTCAGATCAAGCTCCTGGAAACTGTGTTAGAGGAAGGAACCCATGGATGCATGCACATGTTTCTAACTCTCCAGCCCTTTCCCCTGGGAAAGGGCTAAATCTATTTATACTCACTGTACTTATAACTGAAAACTCAAATTCAGTTATGTTGATTTTAGAGATATGTTAAATGTAAAGCTAAATTACTATTAGTATTAAACTGAACGGCATTAAAGATTTGGTAACACTGCAGTGCCAGCGAGTCCAAATGCTACCACAAGAGCCCTTTTGGCAAACACAGGCTCGAATGCTGTGTGACAGCGTACGGCAACGCGGACGCTCCTGAGCTCTGGTGTCATGGCTGAACACCTCCACGCTCCAGCTTCACAATCCAGCAACCCACAGGCAAGTTTTGGAAAGGGAGCTCACCCCACGCAGTAAACGTCTGGGGGCTCAGCATCACACCTCAGCCAGGGCTCCAGGCTCTCTCTGGGTGACTGACTGTTCACGTTGTACGTCCCAACAAAAAATCTGCAAAGAAATTAACTATATCTCAGAGCAGAACATGAGTTACTTTGACAGCTTATGCTAACTTACCGCCCGCAAAACTAAGTTCCTCTCAGGAATGACCCTTACCTGAAGCTCTTAATGTACGTGTAGGAATCCTCCATTTGCACAAGCTGAGATTTAACAATAGTATCTCTTAGCCCAAACTTTGGTTCTGATAGGATCACAGCCTTGTTTGAAGCCATTACGCTGGAGGACCGCACCATCTCAGTTGTCACTTCAGGTTTGAGCTTGTTTTGCCTGCAAATGAAAGCAAACCAGCACGATGAAACACACCCTAAACAGCTTATTTCTGCCACTGAGGATTCAATTCACCTTGAGCTGTTTCAACAAAGATAGATAATCGATGTTTGGGATAAGCAACCAAGACTGAAATGAGCATTTCTTAGAACGGTTCAGATCTCTAGATAAAAGTTTAGCTAACCGAAATAACAAACACTTTTTATTAAGCTGGTGCAGACTGTTGATTCAGAGCAGGCCTGACTCACACCCGGATCGAAACAAACCTGGACACCTCTACGGCTCACTGGAGCAGGGAGATGCAAATCTCAGCTCCCACTGCCTCTGCTCAGCCCTTCCAACCTCAGCAGGAGACTAAAAAACTGTGTGTTTAAAACACCTCCTGGTGGGAAACTCCCAGCTCTGCCCAGAAATGAGGCAGCACAGAGCGGGTGGAAGTAGAGGTGGCTTCATTTAGTACCTCATGGCTCTGCAAACCCCTTCTGCGATAGTAATAATGCCACAGCTTGGGAGTTCCCACAAGTAAGGGGATGGCATGAGCTTGAGGTCAGCAACCTGCACAGCAGTGCCAAGGACAGCACACAGACGGACAGCAGGGTCCACAAAGTCCTGGGAACTGCAGAGTGAATCTGTAACATTTTGAGAGTGTATCTATGAGACATGGTGGCCCTAAGCCAAAGCTCTCTGAATTCAAAACAAACAACTGGGGCAGGCCCTGTCCCACTGCACAGCAAAAACATGCCCAAATAGGGGACTAGTGGGACTCTGCTTAAATTCCCACTAAAGTTTTGACACTGTGCTTATGCTGAACTTTTCTTTCTCCTAACTCTAATCTGCAACTTCTCGTCTTCTCTAGATCCCACCACCTCCGGGGACTGCAGCCGACGGGGTTGCCAACGGATGGAACCAGATAATGCAGCCGCAAGATTGCTTGAGCACGTGGCGAGAGACCAACTTCCCCAGTTTCCTGAGGAAAACCAGAAAGCCCAGACAGAAAGCTCTGTGCACTTTCTCTTTCTTCCACTAGACATCAAAGCACCAACAATTTGCCCACCACAGTTCATTCCATCCACACACAATCACCAGAAGTACCCAGAACTTTGGCGCTCCACGTGTTTACTGTCATTGTACAGAGATCCTCCGTGCAGAGCAGGCACAGCTACACCAGCGGACAAACGTTGCCACCACTTTTACTCCTCACTAGGCCTTCCACCCAGGGCTGACGTGCACAACCCTCCACTGCTTCCCCAAAGCTACTCCAAAGCGAGAGAGAGAATGTACCTGGGACCACGTTCATCAGTGCTGTCATGGCTCTGGTTCTGACCGACAGCAAGCTTTTTTCCATTCTGTTTGATGCTTTCGGAGCCAACCACTTCTGGAAAAAAAAATAAAAAGTTTTACACTAAACACAAAGTGTTCTTTGTCAACACGGTTACGCAAATGCTGGCAAAAACCTGCGAGCAGAATATAACTTAGATTTGTGTGGAAAAACAAAGTGCCTCGCAGCCTCTCTTTCAGTTATCTGACAGATTTATCTTACTTTGACAGAACTGATGTGGCTTCCCCTCCAGAGGAAGAACTGACACAAGCGTGAGAGCAGCAGAAGGGCCGCACGCTGCCGGTGTGCCGTTGCAGTGGGGGGCTGCTGGCTCTCCCTTATGGCTAAGCCAAACCAGGACTTAGCAGCACAAAATCCAGGGCTTTGCCCTGGGAATCCAAAAAATGCGTGTTAATAACAGGTTTTTCCTCTGAGAAGCAAGACAGGAAGTTCAAAGAAAGGCAGAAAAAGGGAGGGGTAAGCAGCAAAAAACCACACCACCATTTAAAGGGTTTCTACCTATCTGCAAAGCACAAGTGCCTCCCCCCTCGAGGCAGAGCAGCACAGGGTCACCAGATGAACCCCAGCAGAAACAAGGGCCTAATGAAAACTGCACATTCCTGACAAAACAACAGGGCTGCTACTACACAAATATAACTAAATACCGGCATGACACGAACACATCACACTATGTTAGTAAAACTCGACCAGTTTTTCAGCGTTTTGTTTCAGTTACAACATTCTGATCCTACAAAGTGGCAAAATAACAGTTAAAAAAGAATTTGCTTGGGGAGTCTCCACGTTTAAGACCCACAAAGAGCAATCTCAAAATTACACTACTTAGCATACAAATCTAACAACAAAACAGAAATTGTTCTTAAGATTATAAGGTTCTAGTTATTCAGCTGAGCTTCTCCTTTAGTGAGCACAACATAGAAAAATTAAAATATTATTGCTGTCATAGTACAGTCTCCAGGACGTGAGCGCAAACCAGAAACAGAACTTAAAGTACTTTACCTAAGCACTCCAAATATAAACAAGCTGACAAGAAGTGGCCGTATTCATAGCTTGGAAAAACCTCTTCTGCCCAAGAGCCCTCTGAGACCAAAGACTGTGTAAGAGGATTTATCAGAGGCTGGTTGCAGAAGAGCACGTGACTCAAACCCCTTTACCGATCACGCAGACGAAGTCACGCAGGGCCGCGCAGGAGCGTACGCCCTTTGGAGACGCTCTGCGACGCGGCAGAGGTGAGCTGGGACAGAGCTGTGAGTTTTCTCCACAGGCACCGAGAACTCAACCAGTGCTGCTGGACCCTCAGCAAGTTCCCCTGATAAAGACCACGCAATCAATCCTGACAGCGGCAGGAACCCGCCTGGACTGTCACTTTATCGGACAACTGTTCGTTCGGTGACGGGAAGGGAGCAGCAGCTCAGGCGTTATCACCCAGGAGGACGATGCTGCCTGCCAGCGCGGGTGAGACTCAGGTGCCTGCTCAGCACTACGGACACAGCTGCTACGTGATCCAAAGATCATGGTCACACATCACATCGGACTCTTGCATTCTAACCCCATTGGCAGTTTTAGGAAGGACTCTCCTAAGAAAGAGGATAGTCCTGGGAAAAACTGTTTCCTTTAGGTAAATAGATGTAGATTGCTCTAGCCAGAGGGATCTATGTGTTAGCAGTCTGAAGCAGAATATTTTAGCAAGATCTCGTTGAATAACTGAACCGGGCACAGAAATGAAGAGCTATGCACAGAGATTGCAGAACAGCAGGATGTGTATGGCCTGAATCAGGCAGGATTTGCAGTTAAGAGAGATTTAAGCAGAAATAAAGAAGTTCTTGTTAGAAATGTACAGTGACGTTACAGTACCATTCTACAGCAGGAAAATGTATCTTCTGCACAGAAGATATAAGTAACTAATATCACTCTACTAACAAACAGTAGCATTTACACAGTATTTAAATGTGCTTTGATTTGTGTATGACAGTTGCTAACTCGGTAGGTATGTTCATTTAGGGACAGAATGAGTTACAGCTGCTCCTGGAAAACAGCAGACAAAAACCTCACTCTACAACAGTTTACATTTCAAAACACCTGAAGTGATGGCAGAAAGAATTTTCCTCTGCTAATACAAGGCGGCAAAAAAAGAGATGCCCAGAATCCCCTAGGGAGTAACAATGAAACCCTGAAAAGGCAACTGTGTCAGAGCTCCAAGACAGCAGAGCCACTCCC
>NW_009719298.1:0-21554 GCF_000703405.1 Apaloderma vittatum | reverse complement strand
GGACCGGTACCCGCTCACCCTGGCCGCCCAGGCCATCTGCGCCGTCGCCCAGGTCTTCATCCTGGGCCTGCCCTCGCGCATCGCCTCCGTCTGGTTCGGCCCCACCGAGGTCTCCACTGCCTGCGCCGTGGCCGTGCTGGGCAACCAGGTAGGGGCTGAGTGGGGTAAAGGGGAGGTTTTGGGGAGGTGGGCTTCCTTAGGGTTTGGTGTGGCGCTGGGTTGAACCTAAGTCGTGTAAGCGGGCAGGAAAGTCCTCTCCAAGAGAGGTGCTGTTACGACCCACCCTCACAGGCCGGCCTGGCTGTGCCGGACCCTGGCCTTGTGTAGCCGCTGGCGGCCGGGCCTCAGCCCCAACCGTTTGGCAGTGCCTCAGCCCAAACCTTTTTCAGGAGCCCTCCTGGCCCACTTTCTCTTCCTCGTGCATTTGCCATCGTTCGCCTGACAGAATCTGCCCCTGGCTGGAGGGGAGTGAAGTGGATGAACTTTCGTGGAGACCCCCAACGTATATATTAGTTCCTGCTTTTTAAAATATGGCCTCGAATCACCAAGTGTCAGTAGCCAGGGTCCTCATGACTCATGAGGTGTTCTGTGACACAGTGATAGTTGACGTCACGGTGGGGAGGTGATAACAGTCCCCGATTTCCTTGAGCTCCCTGGTCCTGGCCAGATACGGAGAGCTGGAACAGGTGTATCTGAAAGCACAGATGAAAATACGATAATGATGTTGTTTTTTCCTCCCTTTGACTTGTTCTCGCCTTCTGCCACCCTTCCTGCTTCTTTGTGACAACAAAATACTTAAGATTTCAGTCAGCATCGCTGGTGCGGCTGAGGTCCTAGGTACAGGTTGATTAAGGTAACAGGGGATTTGTTTTTCCTCGTGCGAGTCTAATGATTTTATGTTTGTGCACTTTGGATTATTACAGTGGTAATATCAGTGTTACGTACTTGCAGTTAGGGTTGTTCATTATCTCATACCTGGCTGTTTACAGTTTTCCCAATGCTTTTCCAAAACAGGGTGTTTTTTTTTACTGAAATCTTCCAGTGGGCAAGTGAACAGTCCCTTCTGGACTGAAAACTTGGAAGACTGATGATTGCTTTAGCAGTTGAGCAAAGATTTTGTATCTGCGTCCCAGAATCAGGTTGGAGATTTTTTTGGCAGCTGAATTTCCACTCTTCCTGACATGCACCTGTCCTCCTAGTAGCAAGATGTGACTGGGGTTTCAGTTCTGCAGTATGGTGCTAAGGAGCCACCTTGGAGTCTGAAATGAATGCATAGCTAGTATGAGGAAAACAGGAGCAGAGGTGTGAACAAAACCAAACCTTACTTATTTCTGGAATGTATTTCCCTCCAGAAGCTGAGACAGATCTTGCTGACATGCTCGATGGCTCTCTTCAGGGGGGTGCACCTGTGAAACGCACTGACACACCGTGTTTCATTTCCCTCTGGCAGTCCTGTGCAAAGGCTTATTCTGCTGCTGAGCTGTACCCTCTTGGCTCAGAGCTGTGTGCTGCAGAGTTCTTAGCGTCCCGCTCCTGCCTCTGAGACCCATAAGACTGATATGGTGTCAGACAATACAATTTGTCTGTTCTCAGTTTTTACGTTTCCTAAAAGCAAAGAAATCTCATGAGCTGGATTGAAAGGATAGTGAAATGACAGATTAGGCACTTAGAAGTCATGCCTGTATGTCTCAATGCAGTTCACTTCTGTGTATGCAGTCAGTGTACATGTTTAATTGCACAGGATGAGCTATGTAACAGAATCGGGTTGTGGTAACCAGCTGGTCTGTCCTCTGGTTTCTTACTGTGTACTTTGCAGACGTTCAGAGCTACAGCAAACAGAGCTGGGACCACAGGCAAGAGAGAGACAGAGCAGTTAACAAAAATCAGATCACACTCGGTATCTTTTGAGGTCCCTTCCAACCCCTAACATTCTGTGATTCTGTGATCCCTTGAGATGCTGATGGCTGGCAGTTGAAATGCAAATCACTGGGAACAGCAGCGATGTACCTGTCAAGGGTTGTCAGGAATGACAGATTTCCACAAGTATTTAATAACTTAAACTGAGCACACCAGACTCCTTGGAAATCTGGATCCTTCTGGCCTTAACCTCTCTAGATACAAAAAGTGAAAAACGATATCATTTGACTTTATTGGAATGTTGTAGGCACTGTATTAGCTCAAACTAGGGGAGAAAAAAACCTACCTTAAGAAAAAGAGTGTGTACTCAGTCCATAACTGTAGAGTTCACATGCTGGAGGGTGTGGGTAAAGGTGAGTACTGGATACTGTGTGAATCTGATGGTCTGTGGAGATAAAAAAAGCAGAAGAACTTGCATCTGGCATTCAAAGCGCCTTACAAAGGGCGCTTTGTAAGCACATTGGCACACCTTTAATTTGAGTACTTCATGAGTGTTGGACTTGCTGCTCTGTTAGTCTTTGCCCTTTTTATATTTTATTTTTTTTAGCTGAAATAGATGCAGGGGTTTTTTTTAGTTAAAAAATTAAAAGTTTGCTCTATCACTTTAAAATGCAGTTTAGTTTTGGAGCAGTAGCAGAGATAAATTGGAGATCAGTCCAATACTGTTGTTCTTTTGTGTTTTAAAATGCTTTATGTGTATGTGTATATACCCAAAATTTCAGTCCTTGTTTTTTATCTCTTTTTAATACAAAAGCAGTTGCTACATTGGCATTGACTCCAGATCGAAACCCACTACTACTTTGTGATATTTTTCTTTATTTCCTTAGCAATAATTACAGATGTAAGTTTTGGGTTTGTGTTTCTTTATAAGAATTCTCCTTTTCTCTTGCTCTTTGCTGCTCTGTCAGTTCTGCGATAAACCTGGCATGTCAGTCTTTGTTACTGTAGTGGAAGGGTTGTGACATCGAGTGGAACATTTTGATTGAGAGAAAGAATGTTTCTGCAAGAGCAGCTGGAGTCTTCTGTCATCTCTAAGCCTTCAGTCTCCGAATGACTACTGGAAATTTATGTGCATGCTCAGTATTTTCCTGTTTAAGATTCTTCTGCAAATAAAACTTCCTTAATACTTGGTTATTAAATGTGCTGTGTACTAGGTGTAATATTGTAGTTTAATTTAGAAATGAAAAGGTTAAAACCTGAGTTATGGAAGACCTGATTGTGAAATGTCATTGAGAGCAAATGACTCAGAAGCGTTGTACTCAAGGAGCACTTTTCCTTCATAGTTTTATTAATACTTATTGTGATATAAATGCTGAGTTCTACCTGGTAAGGGTTTTCACTTTGGCTAATTTTTATGTTCTTCGTGAAGTTTTGTTTTTTTTTCTTTTCTTGCCTTATAGCTTGGCACTGCAATTGGCTTTTTGTTACCACCTGTTTTGGTTCCAAATACACCTAACGATATCGATCTAATGGCACATAATATCAGCATCATGTTCTATGGAACAGCAATAGTGTCCACACTTTTGTTCCTCTTAACTGGAGTTGGTAAGTGTTCCATTCTTGTGATTTAAATGGTGACCGTATGGACTGTTTACATCATCTCACTTGAAGCATCTGTCTTTGCTCAAAGTGGTTGAGGTTATGATGTTCTCTCCAATTTACTTGTGTTCACTTACCTGTTGCACCAGGATTAAGCGACAGCCAGTTTACTGGATGTCGTGTTTCACACGGGATGACCTCTCTCAGAATAAATACTTCACTTAGGCTTTTTGCTACATGATAATATAATGTGATTGCAGAGTCAAAGGTCTAGACACGTTGCAGATGAAGTCCGTCTTTGACCGTATGTTGGTAGCAATCAGATGCAACCTTGCAATTTGCACATCCTTTGTGACTGTGATTTGATTATTCCATGAGAAAATCCTGAATATTTTTTTCAAGGAAATGTTAAGAACCACAGGTTAATCTTCTGAAAATCATCAGACTGAAACACTTTAGAAAGAAAAAGCATTAGTCTGGTAAAGACAAATCAAAATTATTCCTTCTTTTTTCCTCAGTGTTTGAAGAAAAGCCCAAATACCCTCCTAGTCACTCTCAAGCAATCCTGCAAACTGTGCCCCCCGAGGATTACTCCTACAAGCAATCGATCATTAACTTGTTCAAAAATATTCCATTTGTACTTTTGCTGATAAGTTATGGTGAGTGATGCTGTCTGGCAGAACAGTTCGTATGTTTGCTGAAAGCACTTAGAGTTTTGTTTGTGGTAGTGCTTTCTCGGGGGGAGGGGGGGGGAGGAGGGAGTGCCAAACTTTCACTTACTCAGCAGTCAGCACTGGAAAATTTGACAGGATTGGGAAAAGATTTTACCTGGCAGATAAAAAGGTTTTGATGCTGATTTGAGTCTTAAGTACCAGGAGATTAACTCTTTAGGATAGCAGATCTGTGTGGTTACACCTGAAATGACCGAAGCTTTTCTTTTGGTACTGCAGGTATTATGACTGGGGCATTTTACTCTGTCTCCACATTATTAAACCAAATGATAGTAACTCATTACGAGGTAAGTTTCTTGGATCTCCTTTGAAATTTTTTTTTTTCATCTATACGTTTGCAGAGGTGGTGTTTATTATTATGTAGGTGCTATGTGTGCTCAGACATTTGGTTTCCTTTATACCCCTCTACAGTTTCTTGCACCATACAGCTATGGGAGTCATAGGAATGTTTGCTTGCGCTTATGACTGCCAAGAGGTCTGAACTTGACTCTGAGTGGAAGCAAGTTATTAATGAGCACCATATAAATATTTGTTGAAAGGGAGAAGAAGTGAACGCTGGGAGAATTGGCTTGACACTGGTGGTGGCAGGAATGGTGGGTTCGATTATTTGTGGTTTGTGGCTGGATTACACTAAAACATACAAGTAAGTGTGGGTAGGCATGTGTGGGGTTAGGGGTAGGAGAGCGTTGCGACTGTGTTACAAGAATACTGCAACGTAAGGGCTGAAGCGAACTGGTAATAAAAAGATGTTCATCCCTGATTTTCTAGCAGCAGTCTTCAGCTGTGGAGACTGGTTTCTGAGGTTACAGCAAAAGCTTGAGACTCTTACTGGTTCTTGGCCAAAAGAAATGAGAGCGGAGAATGCAAAGATGTGAAGAAGTTTTCCATCTATTCCTGTCTCTCTAGGAGTATAAGGCTAACAAGGAAAGCACTGTAAGCCCTATGTGTAGTGGCCAGGTGACTCAGTGGTTTCCTTCTCCTAGGAAAGCATAAAGGGTCAAAGCCTGTTCCGCACAGTTTTGTAAAATGGATAGTTGGTGGATTCTCTTTTATTTTATGCTACTCCTGGTCCTATTAGTAAGTGTAACATTAATTAGGAGGATGACCATGGAGCAGAAATCTGTTCTGGGATAAGAGCTCCTGCGTCCATCACCCATGGTGTGGTGCCCCCCAGAAGCAGGCAGTGCCCTGGAGTGCTGCTGGCCGTGGAGTAGTTCTCCCCTGAGACTCTTAATATATTATGTGCAAGAGCTCTAGAAACCTAATGGATGTTAATGCTGTAGACTGGCTTTCTTTCTACATGCCTTTTGGCTCATTTATAAGCAAGCTCTGCTTCAGTATTTTGGATGACATCCCTTATTCCAGAACAATAAATAGAACATTGTAATGAGATTTGTTTGACTTACCCCTTAGGCTGACTTTTATTACTAATACATGTTCGATTTGGCTGCTCGTGTATTGATGTATTGGGTAAAGGGCTGCACTGCAGAATGGCCAAGAGGTACAACGTAGTGGAGAACTAAAATAGTTTTAAGGTAATAATACCTGCTGTGATTGTCTGCTCTTGGAGAGTCTGCGTTAGTCTCTTTAGCTTTGAGTGAAGCAGACATATAACCGAGGCAATAAGGAGTTTGGGAAGGGGTATGTTCTCGTTGCATGATATGTTTGAGTCAGAATTACATGAAGCAAATTTTATAGCTGTAGATTGTCAGTTATTAGAGAATAAGGTTTGTGTTACTCTTCCATGCTTCCACAGTGTGCTATGACCTGATGTTAACAATGTTAATGTTTTAATTTTTTTTTTGGTTGGGTTGCAGGCAAACTACTTTGATTGTTTACATTCTCTCTTTCATTGGGTTGCTGGTATTTACTTTCACCCTGGACCTCGGATACCTTATAGTAGTGTTCGTGACTGGAGGAGTACTTGGGTGAGCAATTAAAGTGGACTAGAATAGTTACTGCAGTTCTGTTCAGAAACAATATTTAACTGTTTTAACTAAATGAGTCTACAGTATATTCTGTTGCCATGCTCTCAACCTATGCCTGTAGCTCACAGTACAGGTAGGGTTTACTAGAGTTTCATTCTGTTACATCAGAATAAATGTAAAGTAACTCATTTTCAGTTAACACTTCAATTATCATTTTTATGGACCTAACAGAAATCTGTATGTCATCAATTTGTTTGGTTCCAATTCAAAAAGTTGTCTGCAATAAAGCTGAGTTTTTCTGCTGACCAGTGGGTAAGTCATCAGAGTTTAAGTGAGCAAGTCTAGGAAGACTGGCCTCTGTGCATTTTGATTAATTTGTATTTTGATAGGCCAAGTAACGTACTGGGTGCTTTGCTTGCTCCGAACAGCGTGAGCATTTCTCGTAGATACATAATCTAAAAGCCCCCAAGGCGCTGAGGGAATAGTGCCAGATCCAGACAGGGCAGTCAAGGCAGAGTCAGAAATTTCTTGAGAGTTTGGGTTTAAAAACCAGTCAACCAACCTCAACTGCCTTAAGCCCCTGATCCTCCTGTCACCTGTCAGTCCCCTCAGCTTCTTTCACAGCTGCTTCCAGCAGATGCTCAGTGTCCATCCAGCCTCACTCCCTGCTGATGGTCTCTTTTTGTGCTCCAGCATGGATGTTTGGGCTGATCAGATGATGATGTTCATGTATGTCTTTCATTTGAAAGGGATCAGCTTCAATTATGGAGTGGCTTGTGCGCTGGTCAGAGAAGGTTGTTTCGTGTGTATGTAGTGGATTATGAGGGAGTGGTTGTAGGAAACGGGACAAATGTGTGAAAACGTCTTTGTCCTAAAAAAAGAGAGATGTATGGCTGAAATTGTTGGATGAGATTGGGGGAATGAAGCAAGCAAAGCAAGTACTGCATCACGTTAGGTCTTGAAAACAGGCAGTTCAGGATACCAGCTAATTCATAACACTTTGTATTTTATTTTCTTAGCTGTAGTAATAGATGAAAGCCACACCTGTAATTTCTTACTCTCCTCTTCAACAGGTTCTTCATGACTGGCTATCTCCCACTTGGGTTTGAATTTGCTGTGGAAATTACATACCCAGAGTCTGAAGGCACTTCCTCAGGTCTCCTTAATGCTTCAGCACAGGTTATATCGTTTGATTTCTTCATGTGAAGTAACGTTCACGAAGGCCACTCTGCTTGAATCTAAGAAGGCCTTCTTAGACTCAGCTGCTAAGTCTCTGTTGTGTTGCTATAGTCTTAGTCTTTTTAATTTGGTTTCTATAAGATGTGACCTGAAACTTTGTAAGGTAAAGCGATGGCTCTTTTCTGTGTGATCCTGATGAAGTGACTTGTTTGTTTATAGATATTTGGAATTGTCTTTACACTTGTTCAAGGAAAACTCACAACAGACTACGGTCCTCGTGCAGGAAACATCTTCCTTTGTGCTTGGATTTTTGTGGGCATTATCTTAACAGGTAATTAATTAGAAATCTAAATAATGATTTCTCTGTAATGTAAGAATGTGGAGGTTTTTTTGAGATAGTCAATTTGTGGGTAGTTTTTAGATGTCTCAGACATCTAGGATTTAAATACGTGGCTTTCTGTCTGGGGTGACAGAAGTTGTAAGTGCAGGGTTTGGGTTTATTTTGCTTTGTTTTTCTCTTTAAATACTTGCTGTGCACACACCCTTTGTTCTAAAGGCTGATGTTGCTAGTATATGGATAGCCATCTGTCACCCATTTCTTCCTCACGCCTTGAATTTGAGGCAGATGTCTCCAGAGTAGGATAGGAGATGTAAACCAATAGAAAAATGGAGACAGTTTGCCAGAAGCTGCGGATGTAGTCCTGAACTGTACCAATGGCTCACACATGCACATGCAGGTATTTATAAATGTACTCAAGTGCAAAAGCCATCAAGCTTTGTTTTAAGTACTCACGGTTTAAAAGCTTTTATTGTCATTTGCTTTGTGAGGAGCAAGTTCAGATTGTCAGTAAGTTGAAATCACACAGTGGATGCAGGTATTCTGAATATGTGCTGAAAACAACCTCTGTGTGCTTACACTCTCCCAACATTTCCCTTGACGTGCAAGTCACTGCAAAGTTGTGAACCAGCTTTCTCTTTATTTTTTTTGTTTCAGCCTTAATAAAATCAGATTTGCGAAGACACAATGTGAATTCAGGGATTATGAATTTGAATGTTAAGGCCGTAAGTTGTGACTCTCCTATCATGGTTGCATGCTTTGCTTCTATTGGCATAATAACAGTAAAAGAGTAATTAACAAAAACTTAAAATATGACTCTTTCCGTGATGTTTTGGAACAACAGAGGTACATGGGAAGCTGCCCTCAGATACCTGTTTCACCCCTTAGCTCCTATGGAAAAAAAACACACCAAAAGACCTGCTCTCAGATTTTCCTGAATATTAAGTGGCTAATATTAGTCTTTGATTTTATTACTTGAATCTTGCTTTTTCATATTTGCAGGTAACATATTAAATTGTGAAGCCTTTCTGTGTATTTGGTTAGGAGGCTGTGCTATAGGCCACATATATTATTTAAAATCCGTGCAGTCTCTGTAAACAAAGTTGGTGTCTGATGAACAGAACTCCTGATGCAGTTTCTGCACTGTACTGTGTGAAGAGCTGGGTCTGTTCCTCTGCTGAGCACTCTCCCAAATTAAACGGAGAGTGAGCATAGCACTTCCTGCTCTTCAGGAGGTCCTGAGACCATGTTTTAGCAGCTTTTCTAAATCACCACAGGTACTAGCAGAAATGAGGCTGCCACTGGAAACTTTTCAGTGCTCTAGGTTTTTTGATCGTTTGGATCAAGATAAGGAAATGGCTTTTTGGAGTCAGATATTGCAGAGTCCTCCATCACGCTTCTTGTTGTGTGTAGGTGTCTCATACATAGAGCAACTTTTGATCGTTTGCAGTCAGATGTGTGCTCTCAGTGTCTGCATAACGTTCAGAAACTTCCAAGCTGGTGCTACATGAGTTAACTTGAACCTCAAACCTGTGCAGCTTCATGTGCACAGGATGGCATCCTAGGGGTTTAGCCGCCTGAGTTGGGGCTGGCTCAGGGGTGTACGTGCTGGCTGTAGGCAGCAGTCCATGACCTGTCTCTTTTCCATTATCACCTAGTTAATTAGCTCAGGTTGTCACACAACTTCGTTTATATTAGCCAGGATATAACAAAAACCTGGAGTCCTCACCCTGGTGTTACCATAACTTAAGCTGCTTGTGTCAGTGAGGTACAATACCTAACCTTGCTCATCAAGATTCTATGGTTTTTAAATATAATGGAAAAAAACCCTGAAAGTTAGTCTCTACGTGATTAATATCTATATGCAGTAAATATAGACTTCAAAACTATACTAAGAAACTCAATTCTGTGGTGGTTTGTAGGTTTTTTTCATTGCAGAGAGAAGGGAAAATAGAGCTTTCTATAAAGGCCTAATTTGTCTAGTTAATTGCATGTTCTGTTGGAGTCGTAACCTAAGAATTACCCAAGAATACTGAGGTTGAGAATTGCTTCTGCTGAATAACAGCTTAATTTCTGCTTTTTTATTTCCCCTTTCCAGGTACCAGTTGAGAGTCCTGTAGAACCCGAAAATACTACATTAAAAATTCAGTCAACTTTATAAAGCTGAAAGAGGTGACTTAGAAACGCACAAGTTTGGTTGGACACTGAACAATATTAGTTAGCGTAATCACTGGATTTGTGTGTATGAGTAGTGAGTTCTGTTTGGTGATACTGGTGATAGTTGTGCGGTGGAAACTGTGAAGATGCTCCATTAATTTTGCCCAAGATGCAAACAATTCACCTTTGTATGTAATATTTAACAGTTTAGAAGTTTCGCAGCTTCAGTAGTGAAGAGCTGTGTGAATACTCTCCACGCTGGGGAGACAGGTACATTCAGGATATGCATACTTGAAAAAAATCTGGAATCCTGAAGTACAGTCATCATGATCAGAAGTATCTAATCTTCTTTCCTTCTTCAGTCTTTGTTAATACATTTGAAAAGTCAGAGAGTAGGTAGCTGCACAACTGGAGGATGTTCACAAGTTCCTTTCCTTTTTTTTTTTCTTAAAAAAATACATCTGTATTTTTAATGTAAGCCAATGGTTCCTTCTGGGAAACTGTCTATAGCACAATACTGAAAACAAGAGATGACTGTAAACGTGTGTGTTTCATACCGGCATCTGACATTTCTTTTGCCTTGAAACTTCTTGGTAGATATCAGAAGGCAGAGAAGACACTGTGTTGTAGATTCACTATAACATTTCTGGGAAGATTTAAAGAGTTTCCCATTAGATAAATTGAAGAAAAAACATTTCTTATTAAATACGGTAAAAAGGAGGAGAAAGGCCTTTGGTATCTCTACTGTGAAGTATTTATCGGCAATGGAACGCTACCAAACAGATTGCCTCCATGGAATATTTTGAGTGCTTTCTCAGTTAAAGTGAGAGGAGTATGTGTTTACAAAGAGCTGGTGCCTTTACTTTGTAAAGAAGATCCTTGCCTCATCTTGGGTTTAATCAGTGCTGCTGAAGAAATTCAATTTTGTGTGTTAAACCTCCTCTGAATATTTGTGGAATATCAGAAAATGTATTCTAGCCTTTTTTGCATCTATTTCTCTGTGTTATGAATTGTATCGTTTGTCTCGTGAGATTTTTGTGCTTGTATAACTTAAATCATGGCTTTCGCAGTTTGTTCAAAGCTGTAAGGGTGACTGAAAGGAAAATACTGATGATTCACTTTGATGAAAAGTTTGCTGTTTATATCGCGCATCTTAGCTACAAAAGGAGCAGACTTCATTAACATTCACCTTGTGTTATTATATTTGGCTGAATTTGGGATCACTGCAGGGCTTCTGAAATATTCTCCTTTACCTTATGCTCTGTATATGCACCTACAGGACTGATAGCACTACAGTGATCCTGAGGCCCCACTATTACCGAAAGTCAGCCCTGAGTTAGCAGACTTTCTGCAAACCTTTAAGTTTTAGCTGTCTTGAAGATGAGCCTGCAGGCTCAGTACCCTCAACCATGCCATCTCTTTGAGCTCCCACAGATGTAGCGCTATCCAGAAGGTGGGACTTCCTACTTGAAGTTCTCCATGGACAGTTAGACTTGGGCTTGGGAAGCTTTTTAAATCTAAGGTAGTCATTCAGCATGATAAATATTGTTAAATGCTTTTTCTTTTCTTTTTTTTTCACTGTAGGTTTAGAGAATCCTTTTATATGAAAAGGACCCTGTAAACTTAGCTTCTAAACTTCATGACCTTGATTTAACATTTTGTGTCATATATCCTTCAAACATGGGAAGACCTGAATGGCAGTATACATACCAGAATAAGCTAAGCCTCTTTGGATCACTCACCTTCTTTAAAAAAGAGTCCATGCCTCTTTGCCAGGTCCCGTGCTAAAGAGAGAAGGGCCCACCTTGCTGCTCCTGGAGAGGTGAGCCCTACGACAGGAGTCCTTTGGTGAGGCAGCTGAATATGGGAGAAGTAACTCATAGATATTTGGACGGCAGGCAAGACGGCAGGGGCGGACGTAGAGATGCTTTCCCTATGTCAGTTCTTTACATTTAAAGACAATCTGTGGTATGAGCTGGCCCATCAAGGCATGTGTATGTTTTCAACCTGAGTGAGCAAAGTGAAGGCTCCTCCCTTTTGATATCTGTGGGTGGTTTTTCCCTTTGGAAAAATGATAATGATGTGTGCCAGAATATATGCATTCTTTGGCAAGATACAGATTCAGTAAATATTTGTGTTGGTGGCCCATAGTTGCTTTGTACTTTTGTTGTTGCAAAATCTTAACAAGATAATATTTTTGTATTTTTGAGGAAATATTTTCAAATGTCCAACAGAAAGTATTTGGCAGTATCCAGAATGCTTTCTGAGATGTCCAGTACACACTATTCAGATTCAAAGATTGAGCTTTTTTCTTCCTTTTTAAAGGTGTTTTTTTTTAAATTCCTTTTTTTCACTCCTAGTTTCCTGTTTCTTTAGTCATGTATAGCTGATTGTTGAAAAAATATTCTAGCCTTTCTGTCTCCTTGTGTTTTTATCTTCTGCCAAATAACTTGGCTACCCTCTGAAAAGGTCCAAACAAGATTTTTGGCATGCTGGAAACCCTGCTGGGTCGCTGAAAAGAAAATATTCTGAGTAATGAAGGCTTCATTACATCCAGGATTTAATACTCCCCCACTAAAAGGAACCTGAAAGTTGGAAACCTGTGAGCTATTTCCAGGCAACAATCAAGTATTTAAATAAAAGGCAGCAAAATAAATATCAAATCAAGAACAAAACAGTATTTTATGCAATAGTCTGTTAAGAAACAGGTTTAAGTTCATGGCAGAAATAAATTTGGTGTAGTTGGAACTTTGGGTTTAAACAAAAATCCACCCAATCAAACATCCGTCTGCAATTGGAAATAGGGTTTCAGACTCTCTTTGCCTTGAGAGTCTGACTCGGCCCACTAGTAAGTGTAGAGGTGGGGGCTAAAAATCGTAACTGTTTGATGAGGTCATAGTTTAATGAGTGGAACTGCATGTCCACTGTGAGAGGATGGAGTGGGAAACCAAGTGAGGAGTGGCATCCCAAAGCCATGCATCAGCTTTTGCTTTTCAGTGTGCTTTTCTTTCAGGTGTTTTGAGAGAACTCTAGAGGATGTAGGAGAACACATGTAATGGTGAGTGTTGGCAATGGGGATGCCACCCATGTAATGGTGAGTGTTGGCAATGGGGATGCCACCCAATTTCCAGGAACCCAGCAGGATGTGCAATTGCTAACTTTCGGCTACAATATTCAGAGATTAACCTGGAAAATAACTCTTATCTTTCTTTGTTCCTCCCACATTAAATGTTGCTAACTTCAGTGAGAGGGACCCAAAGAACATTCACTTGTTTTTATTTAGGATTCCTAACGTGGCCTGAAAACCTTTGTTTCTGTTGGCTGGTCGTGAAAATATCAAACCTATAAGGCATAGTCTGGAATTGCTGCAGTCGGGAGCTTTCCTCTTCAGCTTGGTAGATAAGTCCTTCATAGCATTTCTTTTGTAGATGAGTGATGCTCATGTTTTATGGGGAAGAAAGAACAATGGAAGAAGTGGGAAGAATACAAACAAATAAGTTCAGGTTAATAGGACTTTCCTAACTTCATCCTTTTGGTCGTCTCTTTTGTTCAAGACTGTTGTTTCAGGGACGATCACTGGAGTGTGCAATTAGCACTGCCAGCCCATGTTGCCTAGTGAAAAAATGCTCTTTGAGAAATCTTTGGACTATCTTGTGCATCTGCAACCAAGTGAAATTGGGTTAAGCTATAAGCATTTATTGCTTTCATTTTCCGTTCTGTGAACTCGTAAGTTTTCTTGTGAGAATGGGAAAGTTGTGACCTTTTTGGTTGCTGTTTTCGATACGTGTATGTACCACCTTCTTAAGTGTTATAGGCTACTAATGTACTTTAGGCCACAAGCTAAGTTGCTGAATCCCATGTGACTTTACCACCACCACCATTCGGTCTGAAGGCTGTGAAGAGGGAGAAGTGATGTTAATGCGTGAATGAGAATGAATTAATCAAAAAATATTCCTAAGAGAAATGTATTTCCATTTAAGACCCGTGTTATTTACCATTCATGGTTTTCTTCTCATGAAGATAATAGCAAACATTTCTGCTGTAGTATTTTGGTTTTGTTAATGTCACATTCTTTGTTTCAGGAAAAAAAATTAAAAATTCCTTATAAATATTATCTGATTGCAATATTGTATGTGTATGTGGGTGGCATCATTCCTTACCATTATATGTTACTAATAAAGTGTATGATGTGTAATGTGATTGGAGCCAAGTTTACCATTTCTGACAGCTGCTGATAGAGCTGGCAGTCTAAAAATTATTTTTTTCCTTAGAAGCTGCATTTAATGTAGAAAAAATTTATAAGCGAATGATATACTGTGTCATTAATAAATATACATGCGCATGTATGCAGGGCATATAAATATATTCTACCCGAGAGTATTGGCTTACAGAGAAATTTTTTCAGGGCATGAGATTCAAGTATTAGCAGCAGTAGTTGAGTTGCAGGGCTCTAGCAGAGCAATTTCTCCTCCTTTGCTTTGGAAAAGGTCTGTGAGGAAAAGAAACTGCAGCTAACCCCTAAAGCAGAGAAAACCAAAGGCAGCTTTTTAAGGGCAGTGCAAATATTATTTTAATAAAGCACCCAGCTGTAGGGAGATTATCTGGGGGGAGAGAAGGTAGCGTAACTTCTTAGAGAAGATAGAGTGAGACGTTACATTCAGTTGTGCCCAACTGTTTGTTCTAAAACTGAAGCTGTCTTCAGTGGAAGCACCACAGGACGCTTGTGAGCACTCTGCAAGCGTCTCCCGCTGATCTCCAGCATGTCAGCTGTCAGCCGGGTCAGTCTGAGGATCCTGTTTCAAGGAGAGTAAGAGTCACTGTAAGAAAATGGTTTAAGGTTTGTTAGGGTGTTTGTTTGTTTGTTTGTTTGAGTTGTGGTGTTTGGTTTTTTTTTTAATCTCCCTTCTCCAGCAAACTGGGATTATCTCTGAGCTATTTTTGTGTAAGAGGTTCTTCACAGAAGGAGGTTGCAGGTGCTGCAGAGCGCAGGAAGCTGTTTGCCATAAAACAGCTTTAACTTCCAGTTCAGCAGCGGATTGAACTTTGAGTGGGCTCTTCATTTTACAACCAGGACTATAGGGTCATTGTCCTCTTACAGTATTTCTTTTATAAAAGCTGCAAACTGTATCCCCATTTAGTGTTACAATTTAAACATTCCCACAGCTAGGAAGGAACGATCACAGCAACTGGCTATTTCCTTAAAGTTCTTTTTTTTTTTTTTTTTTTGGCAGATGCTCAGTCTTGAAAGTAAATGCCAGGAACTTCACCAGGTAAGTGGAGGATATGAAGCCAACCTGAATGTGATTAGTCAGATACGGATTTCTAAAGCTGGGAGGAAGCCCTACGTATCCGAAACAAGTGTTACCTCTTCCAGAAGGTGATGAAATAGGCAGATACCTAACAGTCCAGCTGCTTCCTAGGCTGGCAAGGTTCCTTAGAAGCCTGCTGGATTTCCTTCTGGCTGTGCTTCACAATGAGCTAACCTTATCTGACCATGTTCCAAATCATGATTTATATCTTCAATTAAACAACATCTTTCAGAAGACAAAACAATAATATCTTGAACTTTGTAGAAAGAACTTCAGCAGGTATGTTGCAGTAAGAATAGGCTAAGTACTGGCAGTGGTTGGGCACAGTTACTGATTCATGAGTAACTGTATGTGTATTTGTAACTGGTCGATACCTGCTTAAGATCAGGTGTGGTCAAAATCCAGCCTATAGGATGCTGTTTTCCAGTGTTTTCTCAATAAACTGCTTCTTGCTGCCAAGTGAAAAGGAAATTAAGATAGAACAGTACAGTTTCTAAGCCTGTGCATACTGCTTTCTCCATTAATTCCTGGGAGGTAACTTGATTTCTTCAGAGTAATTCATCAGCTAATTCTCAACAACGCTACAGTCATTAGACAAAACCTGCATCCTGTACTGAACAAAGAGGCATTATCCTGGTAGGGTGAGAATGACTCGCTCTTGGATGATTAACGGGCTCCGTGGGACATGAATTTGTGTATCTTGTGCTCCCAGACAACAAGTGAAGTTCACTTAGGGCTCCAAACCAGAATTTTGCTGGGGGAGATACAGAAGTCTCTTAGCTTCTGGGGAGCAAAGAGCTCTGTGCTCAGTATGATTGTCCTCTGACCTTCTCCATCTGCTCAGCCTTGAGCTGTGAGAATCTCCTGAGGGCTAAAATATCCGTGTACATGAAGAGGGCATAGAGCATTAGGGAGTGTCCTTGAAGTCTGCAGCTTGTGTGATCACACCTAAGATGTTCCTGGTTTTGATTCCAAAGATGGAAAATGCTCTCTAGGCTTCTTGAGTTTGCTAGTTACCTCTCAAAATTAGTACCATTCCTGTGATGCGAAATAGTGAAGATGACTGAAAAAAATAATTTTTCTCCAAATAATTGTGATTCATTGCAGACCTTTAAGTTTTTTAAATGACCACAGTCTTTGAACTTTGCTCTTGCCTTCAGGCACTTCTGCAGTGTTTTGACTACTGTTCAATCGTTTGCTGTTCTCAAGAGGAGGAGTCTTAATCTGCAGAGCGCTGCCTTCCAGGGATGCTTGGAAGTGATGCTTCAGATCAAAAACTGTTTGATGAAATCCTCAGTGTGATGATGATACCCTGTTGTACCATGGCATTGAGAACAGTGCATCACACATTCCTCTCTTTGCAGGTTTCACGCAGCATCTAAATTCAAGAGCTTGTGGTTTCTGGGCTTGTGACATCACTTTTTCAGTCCGCTTTCAAGTAGTGCCTGGATAGATGATGTGTTTGAGGAGCTATGGAACAAGACAGAACAAGTAAGGCAGGCTAACAGAGACACTGATGTACCACTTGGAAACACCAGTTTCATCTGTATCTGATGTTGATTGTAGATTGGAGTGAGGTGATTATAATAAGTACAGAAGAGGAAGGGCTGTGTTGCTGTCAGCAAAGACTCAGGCCAGATAAGGACATACTGACCTGCAGTGACATACTGACCTGCAGTGAGGGCGGGAAGAGAAAACTTGCAAAACAGTTTTGGGAGAGGCCCGAGTTACAGACTTCTCGACTTCTCCTGCCACTTCTTTCTTTTTTTTTTTTTAATAGCTGGAAATCTTACCTGTTGCATTAAGCTGAGATCAGCTGGAGCCCAGTCAAACAAACCCATCTAAAGTAAACACTGTCGTGATTTGCTGCAGTAGAATTAGTGCAAGAGGTCCTGGACTTGCTAGGGCAGAAATCAAAAGATATTGCTGATGTTCTTCGTTGCTAAAGCCAAAGCCACTGATGGCTGGTTTCTTTATGCTAGAGCATTGCAAAATAAATAGTGTGTTAAGTTTGCAGAAAGGGCTATCTTGGGGAAAGCTCTGAAGCAGCACACCCTCAAGCATTCATTTTATAGCTTACTTTATTTTTTATAAGTCGGCTTTACATATTTATTTTCCCAAGGATCACATTGATGAATACATAAAGTTGTTGTTCTTAGTGGTTACGCAAATCACTCCTGCAAACTTGCATCACCACCCATTCCCATATTACCATGGTTACATCCTTATCGCAGTTTAACCTTGCATTTCATTACTAAACAAATCCTGTTCCAGCATAACTTCCAGTTTAGGAAAAAGCCCCAAACAAATAAGTTTTATTTTCCTTTTCAAGGCTCAAACGAGGTCACTATGGTCTTTTTAGGAGACAAGCTAATGTTTGCATAACAATAATGCAATTCACTTACAGCAGGCAAACTTTCTTGACCTGTATTTTCCTGCTTCCCTTTTGCAAAGCTGAAGCACCTCTCCAGAATTAACTGTTTCGGACTGCTGCTGCTTTTCTGGATGTACAGCAGTTCCTAAATTTAGGAAAGGCTGTAACGATCACTTGGCCCAGCTGAAGCAGAACAGTGTGCCCAGGCCAGGGACAGTGGTAGAATTGCAAGGTACCCAGGCTTTTGCACTGACTGCTGCCAGCTGGAGGTACTGGATGTATTTCCTTCTCCACCAGTAACCGATCTGCCTCTTGTATGCTCAGTGCTGGCACAGGGACGTTCAGTGTGCGCAGAGCTCTTAGTGTCCACTTGTGCTGACCTGGATGACAGCACAGGTCCAGATCTGTCATGCTGCCACCAATCTGCATGTATCTGATAGAAGGAAAGAGGAAAGATAAACCATCAAGTTTTTGTTCAGGTGCTGTAAGACCATGCCATGGCTATTGCTTCTGCGCCCCCTTGGATGGCAGCAGATTTGAGCACTGCTTCTCACAGAAAACCAAACCTCAGCTCTTCCTAGGGGGGGCTGGAAGAGTGTGAGTGGTGATTCCTGCCCCTGTTGGTGGGCTGCCTGGCCAGCTCCCTGCTGCCTTCCTGCAGAGGCACCAAAGCAAATGCACCAGGAGCAGCTTTGTGGGGTGGCTGAGGTGCCAAGATGGGTGCTGGTGTGAGCTGGGACAGGGGGAACCACCACATGGTGTGGGCTGGGTTGTTCGGGAGGCTGGGCAGGGGTGATTGGCCAACCAGCCCATCTTTTGCTGCCCGTCTTGCCTTGCTTCTGGGTTTGGTGTTTCACTCATGCCCTGGCAGCGCAGAGCAGCATTCCCATTCACAGATGCTTTAACGCGGGTCTGTTGATAGCTGAGTTGGGTCAAGGCGTTACTTACTAAGATCTTACAAAAGGCTGGAGCCGTGCTGGCAGAGGACCTGCAGAGCAGTCTGCCGCTGAATTTCAAAGCAGCAGAGCAGGAGTATGGGCAGTGCATGAGACCTCAGAGGTACTTACCGCACGAGCAGTACATTCCCCACCCTGGCCACAGCTCCTGCCCCGAGGCCAGGTTGGGCTGGAGCCCTGAGGCCATGGAATCCACCTCCTGCTCTCCTCTAGCACCTGTATCGAGCCAGCAAGAAGGGCTGCTTGGAAACAATGGGTAATAGAGGAAGTGTTATCCCAAATAAGCCCAAATAAATACATAAATTATCTGCCTGTGTGTGCATGGAACATCACAAGGCAACCCAAGATTTACTACGTGGCAGGGCTGAATTCGTTGCTGTGTGTGACAACATGCTTGCTGGGGAAAGGGCTAGTGGAACTCCTTGCAGGGGTGCAGAGGTGACATTTTGGAGAAGAAATCTTCCTGGAGAAAGTGCCAATGCTGGTATCACCTTGCTGTCATGGTACAATTAAGAGCTATTAATTTTCCCGCAGCTGGTTGTATAATTGCGCTGCAGGGACTTTTGAATGCTGCATTTAAATTAGCCTGCAATTGGAAATAATGAAGGTTAAAACTCTCTTACGTGATTTTATGACCAAATTAGTTCCTCTGACCCAGAAAGCAGCTGTGGTAGCAACAAGCACCGCATTAGGAACAAGTCCGTAGGTTCAAGGTGTTACTCAGAGCTAGCTTTAGAAACGTACCTCCATGCAAGCTGACTGGATTTCAAAATCAAAAGGCTCTGGCCCTCTGGAGCAGAGGCTGGGCAGCAGCCTGGGTGCGAGGGGAAGAGCAGCACCAGTAAGGAGTAGGAAGGGCTGAGAACAGAGTGGGGAACAAAGCGACGCTGCTGAGAGTTATGATACCAAAATTAGGTAGTCCCACAGGGTGAAAGCCATCGGATGCTGGGGGAACGCAGGGACACACACCGCATATCCCACCTGCTCTTACACATCTTGAATGTTTGTTCCTGACTGATACCGGGGGACTTGGGCTAAACCAAGGCAGCATTTTTCAGTTTTTACTCTTAATTTGTAGCTGGATATAGGGTAATTAAGACTTTCCCTTAGCTGTAGGGACTTGGGGACTCTGCTTGTATCCTTTTAGGTGGTTGGGTCAAATTTGCCATTAGCTTCAGGGCCTCATGTAACTTCTGTCCTGCTTGTCTAGCCCACAGCTGACCTTGGATGCACTGGGTGCCCTCTAGCTTGTTCCTTTTCTTCCTGAGCATCAAGGAGAAGCTGGTATTTTTTTTTCTTTCAGTCCTGATTGGAAGGGTCTGGGTGTTTCAGAGGGCTCCTATGGTCAGGGCTGCGGTGTCCTAACATAGCATAGCAATGCTCCATACCTGTCTGGCCAGGGAGAGTCCTTCCCTCTGACACAGAGCACACCGTGGCATAGTGGATGCGGAAGGCTTTGAACTGCAAAGCATGTGGCATCACCCTGATCTTCACCCTACTGTGAGTGAAGGAAAACATGATCTGAGGGTTCTCCACTGCCCAGGGCAGTGGAGCAGCACTGAGCAAGGCTGTGGCAGCAACAGCTGCCTGTCCGTGAGAAGGCTTGGGCCAGCCACAGCTGCCTGTTCTGACAGTGAACAAGGCTCTGGGACATACGTGACTGCCAGCTTGCGTATCAGCATCCTTGATGATAACTTTCTGCTGCACAATCCCAGCACTCCAGGCTCTGTCACACGAGGTGTGTCCCTGGGCTGCTCACACATGGCCGCCACCACTTGCACAGTCCCATTAGTCCTAATATCCAGGTCTGAATTATTTTCAAGCTTTCCTGTGGCTCTGCTCCAGGGAACCTGAAGACTTTCTCAGCCTCCCTTTCCTTGTGCTGCCTTGCCTGAGCTTCCCACTGCTCCTCAAGAGCCCTCGCCTCTGTGGCTGCAGCCATCTGCAGCCTCTCCGAGTCTCTGTGCTTCATCAGCCCCCATCTGGAGCTCATTCCAGCATTCTAACATCTTACTGATGTGCAGCCTCATCTGTGCTCCAGAAGGAGGGGACTGCTTTTCCTCTGGGATACTGCTCCAAAACCCAGCAGGGTGGGGGTTGCAGAGCACCTCTGGCAGGCGCAGGGGCACATTTGCTCTCCAGCTGCAGTGTTTGCCTGATCATTAGGGAAATGCAAGATGTAGTGGAGAGGGTGAATACTTCACAGCAGCTCTAAACGCACCCTGACCTTTCCTCCTCTCCCCTGGATTGTGTCTCCATTTACACACTGAGCCCCCATGTTCAGCTTGGGCGTCTCACTAGACCAAAGACTCCTGGGCTGAAAGCTGACACTGGGCAAGCCGTGTAAACCGAAGCCCTTGGTTTGCTTTAACTGATGGAAGAGCCTTTCTGCAGCCTCCCTTACATTAAAACCTCCTAATGAGATTCAGGCATACCATGCGGCCAGGATGCGTCAGGGAAGATTACTGGTAGGACTCACAGAAACCTCAACTCCTGTGGAGAGCAATTAGCAGCTCAACATACACCCGTGTCTCCTGAGAGCCTTCAGGAAGCCGATTAGGGCACTGGAGAGATTTATTTATGGTGAGAGATGAAAATCAGTATTTGCAGCTGCTGAGGAGATGCACAGGTACGCACCCAACCTGCCTGGGAGCAGGTGGGATCAGAGCGGAGCTGGCATCTGGGTGCACAGGCAGGGGATGGGAGCAACATTTTTCATACTTTTATTTATTTCTGATGGGGAGTCCTAGAGCCTAGCTCTAGGAGTTGTATTAAGATGATATTGTTGTGCTTGATACAAAGAGCTAAAAAGGACCCCTCCGAGGATGAAAATAAGCATCGGGGAAGCAAATGGCGGAAGTGGCAGCAGCAGCCAGGGAGCCGTCAGCCCAGGAGGTGCTGCAAGGCCGCTGACATGGCTGGGCAAAGCCCTGGGTTCCCCATTGCTCTCACCCACAGCTCCATCACACTGGGCACAGGGAGAGGAGGACCAGACACCGTTGGTTCTGTGGTGCTGGCAGAGCAGGCGGATGTGTCAGGCAGGTACCTCAACCGCTGCAGATTGAGGCAGGACGTTGCTGCAGTGCGTACCCCTGAGTAACAGGCTGTGCTCTCTGCGTACCCGAGT
>NW_009719297.1:9027-9240 GCF_000703405.1 Apaloderma vittatum | reverse complement strand
AGCTTGTAGCAGATTTGTCTCTGTAGAGCTACGTGCGGTGAAGCGTTGGGGTGCAAGCACCCATGGTGTTGGCCACTGGTGAGCTCTCCCACTCAACCCTCTCTCAGAGCAGGATGATGACATGGTCGCTACTGCGTCACCGCAGCTCCGGGAGAGGAGGGAGCTGTCACGGAGGAGTCCCCCTGTGCCAACCTGGGATCTGTAGCTCTCTAA
>NW_009719297.1:8610-8878 GCF_000703405.1 Apaloderma vittatum | reverse complement strand
CGAGGCACGTGGGGTGCAAAGGGTTAGGTGTCCTGCAAGCAAACGGCTACCCGGATGGTTTTTGGTTTTTTTCCTTCTAGCCAGGGTTACTAAGGGAGAGATCCCCCCATCCACATACACACCCACCCCGTCCGTTTGGCAGAATTCCTAGCTGGATTTATTTCTGCCGATTTGCTTGTCTTGGTATGAAAGGGATTTGCAGAGGGGAGAGCTGCAATTGGCCCGGGGGGGTGGGTTGAAAAACCCCCGGTCTCGGGGGGGTTTTCAC
>NW_009719297.1:2750-8568 GCF_000703405.1 Apaloderma vittatum | reverse complement strand
AACAGGGGGTGTCAGGGTCTTCTACTGGGCAAGGGACGTTGTGCTTTACCGTGGAGCCCACGGGGTCTTTCAGGAAGGGCCGTTATCGGAGCTCGGGGAAGGGGGGTGAGGGGAGCTGGGTCTTCTCTTCCACTTTCTTGGCAAGGTCTTTGGCACCGAGGGCTGGCATGGACCCCAGAGGTCTGCAGACTCCCACTTCAGAGAGACAGATAAAGAAAGCACTTTCTGTCAACAAAAACCCAGCCCAGCTTCCCCAGAATGGGGAGAGGCGAGGAGGAGCTCTCGCAGGGAGAGAGGAGAGGGAAGTCCACCGAAGAAGGAGAGGAGAGGGAGCAGGGCTGCTGCGGGGTCGGGAGCTCATCCAGAGCCGAGAAATTCCAGAGCGTTCTGCAAAGCGGGGGCGAGGGGCCAAGGGGAAGGAAATCTGCCTTTCCCAGAGCACCCCCAAGCCCACCCTTACATCCCCAGACCCTTCCGTCACCCCCGGCGGCTCTCACAGCTTCGCTGACCAAGCTGCTGAAGGGCACCTCGACACCACGCTGGTGGTGGGGATGGTTGGGCGAGACTTGGCTCTTGTGCTGACGGGTCAGGACCCCGTGATCTCCCACATGTCCCCAAATTGGTCCCGGGAAGCCTGTGTGTCCCTCAGCCAGAGCGTGGTTTGCGAATCGCTGTAGACAAATCCCACCTTGCGTGTCCCGACTTCTCAGGTAGCGTCACCGCCCCCATCTCCACCCGATTTCGCTCTGGGCTGGGTACCTGCTGGTCTTCTCAGATCAGTTTCCTGGCTCTGCAAAGGGCTGGTGGTGTTCGGGAGCTGTGTAGGAAGGGTCATGGATGTCCTGGCTGTGGCTCATGCTTCCACCTCCTCTCCCTCACAGGCCACGACATTAATGGAGCTCTGGAACCATCTAACATCGACACTAGCATCCTGGAGGAGTACATCAGCAAGGAGGACTCGCCAGATATGTAAGTGCTTCGCAGCCGGACCGGTGTCCCCCGTTGGTTTCTGCGGAGAGATGTTGAGCAATTTCAAACTTTGCAATTCGAGGAATCGTTTAGAAATTGCTGTGCCCCTGTCCCTCCTAGAGTCCTTCTTTATTGCTCTTTTACTCCTTTCCAGTTCTTCCTCCTGGCTCTTCTTGGCTTCTTGCCTTTGAATTTCCACAGTCTCTGCTGTCCCCTCTCTTTCCCCTCCTGAGGATGTCACAGAAGACTTTTCCCTAATTCAAGCAAGCTCTCGGGGCTCGGTGTGAAAAATTTAAGCCCCAGCACGACACCAGTGTGGAGAGGGGAAGGGTCTCCCCTTGCATGCTGACAGTGGCAATGAGGAGGGGGAGCAGACCCGGGTAGCTCAGGGTGACGCAGGGTGGGAGCAGCCTCTTTGGGGCTGAGGCAACAAAGCAGCTTTCCCTGCACTGGTCTGTAAGGATCTAGTGAGCAGAACCTGCTGCCTTCACGAGCTCCGAGGTTGGTGTCCTGGGTATCTGTGGCTCTGCAGGTGGATTTTACGCCCTTGGGTCCCACCAACCCCCGGATGACTGACCCTCCTCCCTGTACACTCCTGCCCGTGCCACCACAGTGCTGCCTGTTTCACTCTTTTCTGGCTGTCCCAGAGCATCCGAGCGGCTCCGTTCCCAGGGGAAGGGGAGGGCAGGGGAGCAGAAGGTACCGTCTACCCGTCCCTCCGCTGAGGTTGTCCCCTTCTCTCCCTCAGCTGTTTCCCTGACATCCCTGCCTCAGCCAGCTATGCACACCCCCAGCCCTCCAGCTCCACCACGGTCAACGCGCCTCTTGCCAGCTCTGTCGCCAATGTGAGCAACCCCGCTGCCAGTGGTTCCCTTCACCTTCCTCCCCCCGGCAGCCAGATCCCAATCCGGCACGGTCCTCTCCTGGCCAACCCTTGCGGACCCGCCTACGGTGCTCACCTCAACTGCAATAACAACAATGGCATGGTGGTGCCCAAGGGCTACCTTGGTGGCCACTGCCTGAGCAACGTGGTCCCTCCAATCAAATCAGAGCCCAAGGCCTCCTATGCACCTGGGTAAGTGGGGTCGGGGTGGAAGAACCAAGGGCAGATGGTGGGACAAGAGCTTCTCCAAGCTGCTGGAGCCTGGAGGGTTGGTGTAGTTTGTCCCATGTGGCTGTAATTTTTGGCAGCGTTGAGCCCTTGCTTCACAGAGAGAGGTTTTTTTTCCGAAGTGCAGGTCTTGAAAGGTCACTTGGTAAGATCTTGTCTGGGTGCGTTGAGTTAGAGAGGATCAGCACCATCTCCCATGGCTGCGGGTGGTGGTAGAGCCATCGGCTCTGGGGCACGAAGGTGTCTCTGCTACATAAGCGTGTGATGGGAGAAGATTGTAGCGTTGTGAGTTTTTTTAAAGAGGAGGAGACGCAGAATAAATTTGAACAAGACGTAATTCGGCCTCTGGGATGTTCCCATTTTTCTCCCAAGGGAAGACGGTAAATGAACTGGGCAGAGGGACGTACCTCTCTTGGCCTGACGTTGTAGATACCCCATTGAAGAGAAGGAAAAGTCGTCGTCTGAGCTGGATTTGCTCTCCTTTGCAACGAGCTCTGGATGCAGACCTGGGGAAGGGGAAGAGGACGAATGGGGTTTAGTATTGCTGATGGACTCCGCTGTGAGGAGAAAAGTTGTGGTTCTTGCTCTCTGGGATGGCCTCGCCCAGAACGAGCATGAAGGGGATGACCCTGGCAGGCTGGGAGCGCGCAGCGATGTGGCAGCTGCCATCCCTGGTCACCAAAGGGACCGGGCAGAGACCAGATCAGTGGAGAGCACTGGGGTAGGAGCTGGCAGGCATGAAGCTTTATTGCCTGAAGACACAAAGGGAAGAACACGCTCGGTCTCTTCCTCCTCGTGGAACATCTCTGGTCTCATCCCCCGTGAAAGTGAAACGAGAATGGTAGAATCATTAAGACCTCTAAGATCATCAAATCCAACTGTCAACCCAACACCACCGTGACCACGAAACCACGTCCCCAAGTGCCATGTCTGCACGTTTTAAGAAGATGATCTGAAGCTGGTCTCATGAAACTCAAAGTGTGCAGCAGCACGTTGGCAATAGTCGTTCCACGAGGACCTGTGGCACGGTCCAGCCTGACCCTGCGGCCCTGCACCTTCCCAGCGAGGATGGGGGCTGTAAGGGACAAGGACTGCTCCTCTCTGCAATCCCCTGTCTGGTTTTCCTCCCTCTGCCTGTGCCCTCTAGTGTTATCAGGAAGAACAACGTGGTGATTCCGAGCTTTGGAAGCCTCCAGCGCGTCGAACTGATGATCCAGGCATCATCCAGCTCCTTTGGATTGACCGTGGCGCTTTGGATCAACTTGGAAAGATCTTTCGGAAAGAGACGAGCTAAACAAAATCTGCTCTTGTTTTATTCTCCCACCGGGGTGTTCTCTCTTGCTGGGTATCAAGAAAGCTACAGGCAGTTTAGGGAGACCCATGCCTTGTCACGGCCCCTTTTTCTGCCTGCGTCTGGGGCCCTCCAAGATGTGTGAGGTCATGAGTAAGGATTATAGCTTGCTCTTAGAGGTGGAAACCTTCGTTTGGATGTAGATAAACTGGGTTGGCTTCAATGGCGGCATTACTTCAGCATCGCAGAATGACTTTTCCCTCTTGCGCTGGGCTTTTCCCGGAGGAGCACCGTCTCATGTGTTGGGTACTAACAAATGCTTCCCTTGGACTGGGCACATCCATCCTACCTCCCTACGTGAATTCTACAGTGTCCACCTTTCTGCTGCAGGGCCTTTTCCAGGCTCCAAGATGCCCTGAATTGTCCTGCACCGTTTCATTCTTGGACAAAACTTGTCTTGCTGAGGCACAAATCCTAATAAATTCATAGGAAATATGGGATGAAATCACGGCCAACGTGGCAAGGAGCCTGGAAAAAAGCCTGGTGATGGATGCTTCAGACCGAGCTCAGGAGGGGAGTGGTGGAGAGGGGCTACAAGTGAGGGTGGAGGGCAAGGGAAGTGTGGTGAGGGCTCTCGGTTGGGTTTACCCCACCTCATCCCTCTCCATTTGCTGCTGTGCACCACGTCCCTTGGAGAACCCACTGACCGGGTCTTGGGCTCCTCGGGTGGGTGTCCTGGTTTGCAGCCGTAGCTGCGGGTGCCATGAGGAGCAGAGTTTCAGCGAGGCACATGCGTGGTGTACGGCACCTTCCCTCCCCGCAGCCCGAGAAGCCTTGTCTGCTTTTTGGCCGCTTAGCTCAGGCAGTTGAGCTTGGTGCTCACAACGCCAAGGTCGTGGGTTCGATTCCCGCTCGGTCCCTATGTGTTGCCTGATCTAGTTGAGAGGCGTCCCTGCCCATGAAAGGGAGGTTGGATTAAATGATCTCTAAGGTCCCTTCCAGCCTAGGCCATCCTGTGATTTTGTGATTCTTCCAAGGAGCCCTGGTTTGTCCGGGATGATTTTGCAGGCGCAAAGCCGACGGTGTTCAGGCTGGGGAATGGAAAAGGGCACCCGCTGAAAAGTCCACTTGTGGTGAGGAACGGAGCGTGAGGAGATGGGGAGGGAAACGGATGGGTTTGGCTGAGGTGGAGCAGACTTTGCCGAGGCGCTGGGCTGCCAAAACCTGCTGGGACAGCGATGGCAGGGATGGAAAGAAGCAGACGAGATATCTCCCTGCTGAAGGTCTCCACAGGGCAGAGGATAGGGCAGATGGTGAAGTGAAACAAGCCTTTCACTTGTGGACTGCTCCAGCCTCCAAAGCCTCCATCTCCGTGCCCATTTCTGCTGCAGCTTTGGCTTGTGGTGGCTCAGCCTAGCTGGGAGCAGAGCCTCAACTTTTTCCACGTGCTCGATCTCCAGACTGGAGAAGAGACGGGCAAGTCCTCTCCTTGGACGCCAGGGTAGTGCGAATTCTACCCCAGCCTGAAGATCGTGAGGCTCAAGCTTCTGCCGCAGTGGGATCCGTGTTGAGGAGGAGCTACAAGAAAAAAAGAAGAAGAGTTTCCAGGGACACCTCTTGGAGATGGAATAAGGAAGGATGCAGGAGCCCGGCAGCACGTCTGCTGTGCCACCACGCACAAGTGGTCCTCAGTGCTGCCGTCCCCGAGCCGGGAGAAGGCAGCTGACAGCTCTCCCTTTTATTTGGTTGCGTTTTGCAGTCAGGGCCAAATCCTGCTCCTGGTGACTTCGGAGCGGAGCCGGGGTGATCCAGCCAGCAGCTGTGGTGGTGCTCAGGTTCGTACAGGTCCAGAATCCATCCCGTGGGCTTCCCAGCCTTTGCTTTTGTGCATCAGATCCCAGCTCCCCCAGAGCCTCCCATTCAGCCATGATGAAGCACATGGACTTTCCCAGAGAGAAAAAAAAGTCACTGTTTGGCTTCTTTTAACCAGAGGTTTCCTTGGCAGGACAACAAAATGCCTCTCCCTGCTCCCGAGGTGTGGGGAACCACGGTGGGGGGCGGGGTAGCAGGGACACCTACGGCATCAGCCGGACACACTCGGGGTGACCCAGATCTGCTGCTGGGATTTCCCACCAGAGCCTTGGTCAAACTAGACCTGTGGGTTGTGGTGGAAGCTGGTTTGAAATGACCTTCCCTTCTCTTTCCCCGTTGCTCTGCAGCACTTTACCCGATTCTCCCCCGGACTCCGGATCGGAAGCCTACTCCCCTCAGCAGGTGAATGGTAAGTGCTTTAAAAATAAATAAATAAATAAAAATAAAAAAGAGAGAGTGAGGGGGGTAAGAAAAAAATCCAAACCCCAACCCCGACATCCTCCCCCTCTTTGTTCTGGGAAAGTGGTTGGCTCTGCAACCTTTATCAGACGGGAGAAAACAGGCGGCTGCAATAC
>NW_009719297.1:0-2504 GCF_000703405.1 Apaloderma vittatum | reverse complement strand
GGGAGACAGACATGAACCCGCCGTGCAGCAGTAAGTTCCTTCCCAGCCCTTCCCTCCCGCTCCGGCGGAGCCAGCTGCTCCTGGGGGTCTTCTGCTCCCCTGGCAAAGGGCAGGGAGACATGGGTCCCCCTCTTCAGGGTCACGGCCAGACCCTCCTGGGGAAAAATAACCACACCGAGTGTTGTTTGGTTGGTTCCTCTGGTGACCTTCACTGCTCTGTTGGTGGAGGAAACTCCTTGGGGAGGAAGGAAAGTTGCTTCTGGTCTCCCTTCCCCCTCAGCCTCTTCCCCAGGCTCTAGCCCAGGGCCCACCAGGAACAGCGCCTGCTCTTTTTTTTTCTTTCTTTCTTTTTTTTTTTTTTTGATGGAAGAGGTCAAGAGTTCTGTTTATCTTGCTAAAAAAAAATCCCTGGAATTCCTCCTGGCCCTTCCTTAAATATAACAAAGAGGCCGGTTGCTCGCCATGGGGAGAGCTGCTTTGACGTGCTGGCAGAGGGAAGGCTCCGGAGAGCACCCACAAAGCAGCTCCTTTCCTCACCAGGGGAAGGATCGGATGCTGCGGGGCCAGCACGCTCAACGTCAGATGTTGTAAGGACACATTTCATGCCGTGTTTCACCGGGGAGGACGCGAGGCTCCTCTCCGAGCCCTGAAGCGACCGTCCTTCTCAACCTTGGTCAACCGCTGGCCAACGTCCATCCACTTCCATATGAGGCTTCTGTTCACTTCGCGTTTTCCCGGGAGTTTGCCATGAGAAAAATCCGTAAATTCCTTCAGGTCCTATTTTTCTCGCCGTGACATCTTCAGCGTACGCTGCTCTGAAAAGTTTCTCTCGTGTAAAAACTCGAATGTTGAGATTTTCCGCGCGCGGGTTTTCAGGCGTCGATCTGCTCGCGGTCTCTGCCAGCTCCTTTCTCACGTGTCTTGTGCTAAAGCTGCTGACAGGTTTCCTGTATTTTTTTTCTTCGCTTGCTGAGTGTAGCTGAGGAAGGGTTTGATTTTTCCTACAGGAGTGGTTCAAGTGAAAAGTTTCTTCTCTTTATAGCTTCCTTCTCTCAGCGGTGAGGATGGAGAAGCTGGTATAAGAGATCAGACTTATTCACGTCATTTCCTTTGACCCAACCGCTGATTTCTTGTCGTTCTCGAGGCACGTTGGGTGAGACTCAGCTGTGCTGCTTTACTTGGGGCTCTCAGCCTCTGAAATAATGATTTGGTTCTGGTTAAAGCCCTCAGTCAAACACGGGTGCAAACACTGGTGGCCTGAGCAGTTGCAGAAAGGGAGGTGGATTTGCATGCCCCTCCTCGCGCCAAACTTTTCTTCCGATGGTGCTATAGTCAAATCGACCCTCATCCTGGCATGGCTTTGGTATCCAGTTCCAAAGAGAGGAGGAGAGGGGTTTGAATGTCCCATTTTGTCTATTGAAATCTAGAGATCGAAGTCTCCTTCTGGTTTCAATTTAATAAAATAAAAGTGAATCCTCCTTTAGACGTCCTCGCTGGTGGTGCCAATGAGCTGGAAGTGTCCAGGTCAGTGGGTCAGAGTCTGGTTTCTCGGCAGGGTTGTTGTGGCCCATGGCTACGAGGAGCTCTGGCATCCCCAAGTGGGTTGTCTTTGCCACAGAGAGTGTTGCTGGGCACTGTCCTCAGGTCATGCCCAAAATCAGTTGAATTCGGACCTTTGTCCCCAGCCGCGCTTCCTTGGCTCCTGGGTGCTGCAGGGATATTGTGGTTGATGGGGTTTTCGAGCTTTGGGCTGCTGGACCTTTCCTCCTTCCTCTGTGCTTGCCCTTTCCAGTCTCGCCTCTTCTCAGAAGACGTTTGGGAGGAGACGCCCGGTTTCGTAGCAGGTCCCTTTGTCAGGCAGGACCCTGCCGTGTCCTTGCTTTGTCGATGCCGCCTGCACAGACCACACGTGAAGCTGACAGCGAGGAAGGTCGTGCGGCTCTGGGAACCCTGGAGGTGTCTTGTGGGGTGGTGGAACTTGGGAGGAGAGGCCAAGGTAGACCCAGGTGGCCGTGGCAAAGTGAACACGGCGTGGCTGAAGGGGACCCAGCCCTGCTGAGGGTTTGTGAAAGGGTTCCTGAAGATAAAGCAGGGCTGGGATGGTTCAGGGAGAGAGGAGTGCTGTGTCTGTGCTGGACCTGGGCTTAGGACACACCACACGTGGCCTTAACCTGCTGGTCTAGCTGCTGTTGCTCTTTCTCTCTTTCCAGATCACAACATCTGGGTTGGAAGGGACCTTAAAGACCATCGTTTGGGTTGACGGTTGGACTTGATGATCTTAGGGGTGCTTGCCAACCTTAATGATTCCACGGGCAGGGACACCTCCCACCATCCCAGGCTGCTCCAAGCCCCGTCCAGCCCGACCTTCAACCTTCCCAGGGTTGAGGCACCCACGACTTCTCTGGGCAAGCGTTTTGAGGATCTCACCGCCCTCACTAAGAGAATTTCTCCCTTGTATCTAATCTAAGCTCTTTAAGGAAGAGCTGGATGTGGCGCTTCGTGCT
>NW_009719296.1:7985-9809 GCF_000703405.1 Apaloderma vittatum | reverse complement strand
TGGTGCTTTGGTGCGTGTCTTTGTGAAAAGGTTTTAAACCTGGAGAGGAAAGCGGCTGCGGGAGGGGCTGCGCTTTCTTTCTCTTTTCCTCTTTTACACACTTTCTACCCACGCCAGGTGCCTCCATCCCGAGTCCCAGGCTCAGCAAGTGGGAGCCAAATAAACACAGAAATGCGTGTTTTCTTCTTTCAGTCAGGAATAGACACTCTCCATCTAGTCCAAATGACTCCTGTCCTCCCCTAAGACAAGCTCCAAGGAGCATTTCTAGCTCAGGAGCAGAAAACCGAGGTAGGTAATTCCTCTATGAAGATGTCCACTGAAGGCGCAGCAGTGCCAACAACTGGGCCATTGACCTGAATTAGTCTTAACCGTGGATATGTTCAACACGCTGACCTACATCTCCTTTTTTACAGGAACCAACCCTCCCAGAGGGTTTTCTCGATACAAGCAGCCGGAGCGAGCCCAGCTGCCAAGCGGGCAACACGTCTAACGCCAAACACGCCACCCTGCACGCTCTGTGGTGGGCAACACGAACGGACCAAGCCGCTCCTCGGTCTGTGAACCACGGCTTTGCCAAGCTGCCAAGTCCCGTGGGTGGAAAGAAGTTATCAAGCGGTCCCCTCTGGCATCTTATGAGTGGAACAAAAAGCATACAGTACCCCTGGACTCAATAAAAGCGGGTATGAATTGTCACCTCCCTGCTTGTGAACGCACCATCAACTCCACAACGTTACAGACACTGCAGCGGGGACCGTTCCAACCTGTAAACAGCAGCAGTTGCTCCCCGGTGTCAGCCCAGTGTCAGGGCAGGCATCCCTCCCCACTTCCATTGCATTGGTTGTGGACAAGAAGACACAAGGAGTAGCAAGTTTAGGAGGCCCAAAGCCCTAATAGGCAAATGATTTTGGCCATAGGACTCCTGTTAAAACCCGTGGGAATGGGATGCTCAGCTCGCCCTTTGGCTCCATGCCCAAGGTTTTCAGGACTCCAGCTAGAAAATCATGAGGTTAGGAGGCAGGGGGACTTGGCGCCAGTCCCACTTCTCTTCCTCCGCAAGAGAAGCCCACCAGTCATGGGAGGTGCTGCCATATGCTCGACCTGCCGCCTCAGATCCATCACGCTTCAGTGACCAAATGACAGGCTAAACCCCTTTCCTTGAACTTGCAACACAAGCTGAAAATCCACACACCATAGCTAAGCCACTGCAGAGTCGGTTCCTCAGCGACAACTCTCCTGGGCTGAGATTTGTGTGCCGAAGGGGCACATTGCTACACCAGAAGACCCACTGGAAAGGGGAGAGATCACACAGAAGTCCCCTTAGGTCTGGGGGGTGGCTTTGTTCATGAAACCACAATACTTAGTGCAAGGGCACTGCAAAAACTCCCTCCGCCACGAGGCAAGGCTTTTAACTCCAGCAACAGCCCACGCCTCCTCTCCCCAGTAGCTCCAGAGCTCCCAGTTTAGGAGCCATGTGTCCGTCCTTGGGAGCGAAGCACATTAAAGAACAGAACTGCTGGGTGGTGTGTGCAGCACCATCAGCCAAAGGCTGTGTTCGAGTCCAGTGGACACAATGTCTCCTGCTTTGCCACGTAAATGGGTAATTTCATGCCAAACATTTGTTCTGTTGGAGAATCACTAGCTCATCATCTTTCCCGTTAGCGAAATTTCTACATCGGTGTGGCACCGAGAGATGTATTTGTTACGCATACAAACACCCCGCTAAGAAATTTAACACGAGACTTAAATAGCTGCAAGCAAAGCAAAAGGCGCGTGTGCAAGTGAGCCAACACAATTACACAACCAGACCATCCAGGTCCCTCACAC